>NW_007727453.1:0-50365 GCF_000696425.1 Galeopterus variegatus | reverse complement strand
AAAAAAAAAAAAAAAAAAAAAAAAAAAAAAAAAAAGAAAGATAATATCATAAAATGTCAATTCTCACAAAACCAGTAAGTTAATTTAATGCAATCCCAAGTAAAATTCCAAAAATAATTTTAGGAGGAGGGAGAATTGGATAAAATGATTTAAAATTCTTATGGAGAATAAATGTTCCAAAATAAAAAAGAAATTGAAAAAAAATAGCAAGGAAGGACTTACTCCAATGGATATCAAAAGCTATTGACCCAGGAATCCAGAAATAGATTCAGGGAAGAAAAAAAGACAGAACAGTTTAAAAACAGCAATCACAATAATTCGTTGAACTTTCAAAAACAGAGAATGGAACTGAGGCCACCAGATGATAGAAAGGGGAAGGAGCAGGGGGGATTAGTGAGAATTGGTAAAGGGCCACGAAAATGATTACATTATGTAATGATAAATATAGTAATTATCCTGATTTGAGTATCACATATTGCACACGGATATTGATATTCAATGCTGTACCCCACAGATATGTACAATCAAATATGTTTCAATTAAAAAAATTTAAATAATACATCTCATTATATGAAAAAATTAAGTACATGCAAAAATGATAGGTATGGTCAATTCAATGAAAAAGGATGTGAATTATTTGATAAATTGTGCCAGCCAAACTAGCTATTAATATGGAAAAAGATATAATTGCATTCCCACTTTCATCTCCATATTAAATCATAAATAAAAAATTTCAAATGGATTAAAAATTTGATGTAAAAATAACATCTTGCAAGAAAATGTAGGTAACCATGTGAAAAATCTAGGTACTGGAGACAACTTAACCATGACTGAAACCTAGAAACTATTAAAGAAAAGATGGAATGTTTTACATATAAATATGGCAAAAGATACTATTAAGTCAAAATGCAAATGAAAGCCCTGGGAAAATATTTGCAATAGACAGCATACAAAAGATCCCAAAATGCCAAAAGATCCCAATAGAAGTAGAAAAAGAAAACATGAACCAGCAATTCACAGAAGAGAAATTTCAGATGGGTAGCAAACACATGAAAAGATTTTCAAACTCACTAGCGATCTAGAGATCCAAGTTAAGCCAATGCCAAAATGTCATTTAAAAACATATTAATTAATTAATTAATTAATATTATTATTATTGTTTTACATTCTAAGATGTTGTTGTAGAGGAGGGGAGGTGGGAGGGTGAGGCTGGCCCACAGCAGGGTCCTTCACTGGCCTGGTTGTGGAGGGCAGGGGGTATGGCTGAGGTCTGTGGCCCACCCCCCCCACTCTGGCTCAGAGGCTGGGGGACTTCCGGGTATGGCTTGGTTATTGCTGGAGTGGATGCAGATATCAGTGGGGCATGGTTGAGGCCCTAGGGCCACCTCCCCCAGGTCAGGAGCCTGGGGGGCTTCAGTGGAGGCTTGGTGTTGGGAAAATAGAATAGTTTAATCAGGCCTCCTTGCCTCAGGTCTGGTTGGGTGTGGTGCAGCACATTCTTTGTAAACAAATTGTGTGTGGGTGGAGTTAGTGCTCATGCATGTCAGTGTATCTTTTTAGTTTTTTTGCTATTGTGTGTTCCAGAGAGTTGTGGGGAGCAGCAGTCCTGAACTGCTGGCTGGTGGACAGCTTGTGTCTAAAAAATAGAGCATGTTTACTTTGCTGGCAGCTGCTCAGTTTTCCTTTGGATTTTGCCAGTAGCAGTTGAGTTTCTGAGTTTCTCTTTGGACCACCTAGCTCTTATATGTGTGTTTGCTGAATAAAGACTACTCTTTCTTCACCTACAGCTCCAAGGACCTTTTTTCCTGTTACCTAGCTCATTGACCTCTGTGCGAAGGGTTTGTGATCCAGTCCGGACAACGGGCTCGAGGGGTCTGTGAGCTCCAGACCCAGCCTTAGCTCTCTACTTGGTCATCTCTGGGCTGGATGCGGACATCAGGGGTGTGTGGCTGAGGCCCTCAGACCCCCCTGCCCCAGCTCAGAGCCCAGGGGGTTCTGGCCCTTCTAGATTTTACAGTTGTTCTTTGGTGGTGTTAAACCTTTACTGGATAATATCAGAACTTTGTCTCTGATCTGTGGGGTTTTTTGTTTTCTTTCTGTTCTGTATTGGGTTATTCACTATTACCACCACTTAAACTCTGTACTGGAACTAATTTGTTGTCCTTAGTTACTTCTAAAATGGGGGAACTTCCTGTGGGGACCAGCACTTGAGCCCTGTGGTTGAGCTAAATTGCTGCTTTGCTGCTGATTCCCTGTGGAAGGCTTTTTGTGTAGCTCAGGTTTTAATTGTTGACCTTGTATGCACTTCTGGGTCTTGTGGGGTACAGTATACTTGGGTTGTGTGGAAACTCTGGTCCAGGCCTGAGTCTTTTCAGCAAACTTCACCCCCTGCAGTTCTATATTCCTGACCAGTCTCCACTGAGAGAGTGATCCTGTGCTGATTGGGGGACAGATCAGCTGTTCATGCTGTGATCCAGTGTTCCCCCAGTGGACCCGTCTCCCCCACCATCCACGCTCCAAACACTTCCATGGGATGGGCCATGCACCAGTCCCTTGCGATGACTCACCAGCCTCTGAGTGGCTCCTTTTTTCAGTTGTCTGAGTGGCTCCTCCCTCCTATGTGGGTCCACAGGAACCCTGTCAGTGGTCTTGCTGTCCTGGGGGCCACCAAAGCTCTCTTCTCCCCTGCAGTCTCAAAGCAACTTCACACAAAGGGCACAGCTGCAGCTTTTGCCAGCTCTTGCTCTGTGTGCTCACCAGCCTTGAAATGGCCAGGGCTCAAAATGGTTGGAGCAGTCCCTTCTTTCCCTCATCATGCCTTCTCCTTACTTCATGTACTCTGTAGGTCTATTCTCTTCTTCCCCTGAGCTCTAGTGGCCCCAGCTTGGCAGTCTTTGTTTTCAATTATTGTAAATTGGTCAGTTGTGGGACAGAATGATGCTGGGGGCCATTTATTCTGCCATCTTGATTCTCTCTCTCAAGTTTTTCCAAGATGTCATTTTTATAACTCTCAGACAGAAATGAAAAAGCCCAATAATAATTAGTGCTGGTAGGGATATAGGGCAAAGGGTACTCTCATTCACTGAGGTAAAAATAAGCATTGTTATAGCTTTCTGCAAGATAACATCTGGCAACAGTATTTATATTATAAATATACATAGACTTCGACCCAGAAATTTCACTCCTGGAAATCTTTCCCTTATAAATAAAAGCACCAGTACTTAAAATATAGTATCATTATAGTGGAGAAAAATCTAGAACCAGAGTGAATACCGGCCATGCAGCATCCAGAGCATGGAATTTTATGCAGCCATTACAAAAAAATGAATTAGACCTACCTATTCCAGTTGCTTTGGAGGGATTTTCACCAGGTAACATGAGTGAAAAAAGTAAGATGCTAAAGAATGATTACAATAATTAGGTTTTAAAACAATTGAAAGCCCTTGTGTGTGTGTATGATTAATAGATTTCTAGTTTGCTTATATGAGAAAGAAGAGAATTATAGTAGACATACTAGATTGTAAATGTGGACTGTAAGGCCAAAAGGGGGGAGAAGCCTAGCGAAGAAGAAAACCACTAATAGGAAAAAAAAAGTTACATTTGTGTATTTATGCACAATTCTATATACAAGATGTTCCTCAACTTATGATGGGGTTTCGTCCCAGTAAAACCATTGTAACTTGAAAATATCGTAAGTCAAAAATGCATAACCTACCAAACATAATAGCTCAGCCCGGCCTACCTTAAACATACTTAGAACACTTACCTTAGCCTTCAGTTTGGCAAAATATGTAACACAAAGCCTATTTTATAATAAAGTGTTGAATAATGTAGTTTATTAAATACTGTACTGAAAGTGAAAGACAGAATGGTTGTGTGGGTGCTTGAAGTACGGTTTCTACTGAATGCCGTTGGCTTTTGCAGCATAGTAAAGTAAAAAAATGTTAAACCTTTTTAAGTCGTGATCGCCTGTCTCTGTGATAGGCATGGGAGGTGAAGAGGCCCTCGACTGAGGCTGGAGAAGTGGAAATGGAATAGAGAGGAGGGTAAAGGGGATTTGAAATGACTTAGAATAATTTGACACTTTATTGTACAAAGCGATAAAGTGAGGGATTGTTGAAAGTGAGAGTTTTGGTGTGGATGAGTGGGAGGAGGCAGATGCTACTAACAAGCATGGAAATGAGGAGGAGCAGATTTACGGAAGATAAAGAGTTTCATATAAGGTGCCAGTGGGACAATCGTTCATTCATTCACTCATTCCATTCAGTAGGTACTAATTGGGTGCCTACTCTACACCAGTCACTGTTTTAGGCTCCAGGGATAAGAATTAAACAAAACAGACAAAAATTCCTGTCCTTGAGGAGCCTGTATAGAGAGACAGACAATAAACAAAATAAATCAGTAAAACATATGTTTTAGAAGTGGTAAGTTCTATGTAGAAGAGAAAGGCAGAGAAAGGAAACAGGGAATACAGGAGTCCACTGTAGTTTGTGTTGCAGTTTTAAGGAGCGTAGTTAGGAAGATCTCATTGATGTTACATAAGGACGTGAAGGAGACAAGGGAACAAGCCAGGCACATATAGGGAAACAGTGCTGTAGGCAGAGGAAACAGCAGACACAAAGTCCTGGAAGGTGGCAATGTGCCTGGCATATTAGTCTGGGCCAAAGTTCTAAAAACTTTGAAAATAAACAAGTAAACACGTTGTTAAATAAAGATGTCGTGTACATTGATGGGAATAACTGTCTGAAATTCAAGAGAGAAACTTGAACTAGCTGTACAGATTCAGAATCAACTCCACAGATGTGATAGTTGAAGTCAAGAGAATAGGGAGAGAGGAAAAGGAAGGTGGGTGAAGGACAGGCTCTTCACGGGGTCTGGCGTGTACATTGATGGGAATAACTGTCTGAAATTCAAGAGAGAAACTTGAACTAGCTGTACAGATTCAGAATCGACTCCACAGATGTGATAGTTGAAGCCAAGAGAATAGGGAGAGAGGAAAAGGAAGGTGGGTGAAGGACAGGCTCTTCACGGGGTCTGGACTGTAAGGTGAGGGCAGAGCTAGGGGAGCCAGGGCAGGACTCCGAGAGGGAGTAGCTATGCTAGGATATCTCCATGAAGACTGCATAAAATTCCACGAGCAGGTCAAATTTAAGATTCTTTACTTAATGAAGTTATAAGCTATGATTATTAAAAATGATAATCTATTTGAAATTATCCTGGAAAGTATTCTATAGATAGGATTTTTTCTAATTGGAGTAAGCTTTGCCAGAATGCTAAGTCCAGCATTGGCAAAGATTCCACCTCCCTACAATTTCTTCCAATTCCCTATGTTTTCCTTTTGTGTCTCATACTATTAGCTTTGAAAGCAAGAGAATTAAGTTATTCTGAGCAGTTACTAGGTAAGTGCAGATGGTTTTATGTGGTTGCTAGGTGGCAAGCTCTGTGGCACAAATTTATACTATAAATCGGATTTGTCAAAAGTGTGGAGGACATCTACCTCTTTACGTGAGCTCTGTTTCCCTAACTTGTTTTTCTTTTCTCCTACTCACTCACTACAATAAAGCAGCTGAGTGAACTCTCATGTGTCATGATCATTGATCTCTCATTTGCTCCTGGAAACAACATATTTCTCCTGTTTGTTCCTGGGTACTTTTCATATGCAATAAACCCAGCTGACATATGGTTCCATTGACTGAGTGTCAAAGCTTAGTCAGTGAGGGCACATAGGAAAATATCTCTAGAGGTCAGGTATAACACATTAAACGGGTTTATTTGTAGTGCAAATCAGCAGTTTCTGGTCTCTATGGATCAAGCACACTAGCTATGTGTTACAGCTACAAAACCAAGGGTCTTCTAGTTACTATGTTTGTTAAGAGGAAGGTATTGGTTAAGAATGTAGTCGTGAGCAAAACCCTTCTTCAGCTCAAATCTTGGCCAAATTACTTATAAACAATGTGACCATGGGTAAATTATCTCAGCTCCCTAATTTCAGTTTTCTCTTCTACCTCCCAGGGTTGTCTGTGAAGATTCAGTGAGAGAAGGCATGCAGAGCAGTGTCAGTAGCTGTTCAAAGTCTGGAAGAAGTTGTCTCTGCTGTAATAAATTCACACCCACCAAAAGTCCTATCTAGTTGCTTTTCTGACTCCCTAATTTCTGGATTCTGAATAAAGAGGTTATAATTATTCACTCCTGTTAAATGTCCTGAGGGATTGAAGTTGCATAAACGTGATGTGAAACCACAGAAATTCCAGGTTGAGCAGATCAGGTCTCTTACTCTGCTAGATCCAAAAGACTTTTTTTAATAGACATTTATTGGATTATTTATTTTTATAATGTGAGCTCAAGCCTGTGATCACATAGGGGCCAGATAACTATCAAAGTCACAGGAAGTTATAGTGTTTTAACTGTAGAACAGCTAGAGTCTAATGTACGGCAACTTCCTCTCACTTGTGTCAGTATCAGTTCCTAATAATCATGAGCTAATCTCAGTCTGTTCGCTCCCAGGCAACAGGTGGGTGATGAGGAGAGAGGAATACATTTTCATTTTTATTAAGTATATGCCCTTAAAGATTTCCTCAGTGCCCCTTGTCATCCAGCATACAAGTAAAATCCTTACTGTTTTAATATAAAGATTTGCATCTGTTCAATGTAAGAATGTAAATTCTGTTTTTATTTCACCAAGATTTTAGGTTTAGAAAAAGCAGATGTCTGGCTTGTGGTCAGAAACCTACCATATCTAACTGCCATATCTACCAGATACCTGCACTTTGAAGCGGCATTCCTTACTTCATTCGGTTCATTTTGGCATTACATGAGCAGAGTTTCTGAAACTCTGGTGGAAATGCATTCTTCTGAGAAGATGTCCAGTATCTCTGCTAAAAGTCAGCTGAGAATCCTACGACTCTTTGTCTTTTAAGTCCCCCCAATGAAGCAAGCATAAAAAAGGCAGAAAAGAAAATCTAAGAATCAGTAACACTGTCTGAATAGATTTAACTCTGAAAATGTTACAAGGATCCTCCCCAGCATATTTGTGATGAGTCTCTACTTACTTTATCAGTTTTTGTGTCCTCACTGGTTAATAAGAAAAATAATTCAATATAAATTTTGGTATGAAGGTGGATTTCAGCCCAAAGAAATTTTGGAGAAATCTGTCCAGATGTCCTTAAAACTAAGCAAGAACAATCACAAAGTATGCAGAATTCAAAAAATATTATATTGTGTGATGAGACAGGAAAAATAAATGCCATAATAGCTGTAACTGTACTAGCATTTTAAAACATAAGGATTTTTATCAGTGTCAAAAGACAAAATTATAACAAATTTAGTGTGAAGATCTCAACTGGCTTTTATTCATGATTCCAGAATTGGGCGGGCCTCAGAACTAGAACAGGTTCAAAGAACTCTGGCCAGTATCATGGTCAGGCAGTATTTATGCATAGTGAAAGGAAGTGAGGTATAGAGCTTAATCCATTACAGCCTTGATCGAATCAGTTGGCCACCTACAAGTGACTAAAACTCAGTTGCTGTAACTAACTGAAACTCAGCTATTTGTTTCGAGTATACACCTAAGTAAGTTTCATTTAGCATGAATGACTTTATATTTGTTTTGTCTGTCTAGCCCAGGACAGGAGAGTAGTCCAAACCAATGGTCTCCCACAAATTTTATTTAATCGAGTATACACCTAAGTAAGTTTCATTTAGCATGAATGACTTTATATTTGTTTGGTCTGTCTAGCCCAGGACAGGAGAGTAGTCCAAACCAATGGTCTCCCACAAATTTTATTTAACATCAGTGACATAAATAAATGGTTTGTTTTGGATATGCTACCCTTGGACGTGTGTTTAGGAAAAATAGAAGATCTAGCGATGACCAATTTTAAACAAGGGGTTATAGGAGTTAAAGTCAAAGAATGAGGGGAATGATAGGCTGTTTGAATTCTCATGATGTGTCAGTTAGCTTTTATGGAATAACAAACCACCCTAAAACGTAGTGGTTTAAAACAACAGCCATCTATTTAGCTCACAATTCTTTGTATCAGCAGTTTGAACTGAGATGTGCGCTGGGTAATTCTTCTGGTTTCGGCTGGCCCTCATGCACCTTCTGTCAGCTGTCAGTCAGCTCTGCTTCCAGGGGTCAGGTGGCTGTTGGCTTGGGTGGCAGCGCTGACCACATGCCTTTCATCACCCAGTAGTCTAGTTTGGGCTTCTTTACATGGTAGTGGTGTATCCTGGTTGTATAATTTCGGCACAACTCAAAAGCTGTTGTTTTCTTATGTTTTAGAGATAATTCAAAGATTGGCTTAATGTCAAATAAAAGGTATGTTTTGCTAAAGTTAATACTTTATCCAAAAATTTTTAGGGGCTGGCCAGTTAGCTCAGTTGGTTGGAGTGCAGCCTTGTAATGCCAAGGTCATGGGTTTGGGTCCCCATACCAGCCAGCCACCAATTAAATAAGTAAATAAAATTGTTAAAAAGGACAATTTTATGCTATGTATATTTAAAACAACAACAACATTTTTTTGAATGCTGTTTGGATTATCAGACTTCATGGAATTCAAAGGAGTTATGAGCCCTCTCTGCTTAGAGTTACTGTAGTCCACATTACAAAGTGCTGAGTACCTTTGCTGAGGGTCTAGCATGGTCGCCTTAGGCAATTCAGTGAAATCCATCAAATCCTTATGTGTCTTTTGTGTTAGTAAAAGCATTCATTTTTAGCTTATGTGCTTTAAGTGTGTATATAATTATACCATAGATGACTTTTAATGGAGTAAGTAGTTGTAAAGGCAAGTTGGAACAAGATATTGCATTCTAAAGGGTTGAGAATTGTTGATTCACAGAGTTGAAAGAGGCAATTTTTCATTACTGCCTAATATTAGCGTGAGGCCGGAGTGCGACCCTGTAGATCATTGTCAGAAGGAGGCAGTAACTGCTCCTGGGTGATAGGGTTCATCTGCAAAACAGTACAGTCACCACAGCCCATTCCACCCCAGTCCATTCTACCAAAGCTTTGCTTTAGAACTTCAGAAAATTTTAAAAAATACAATATTTAGTTTTAATAAAAGAACTTAATTTTGTTCTTATCTAAATAATTAGCTCTAATGTGCATAACCTAAAGTTAAATTGTTTTCCCACTTAGTATTTCAAGTAAGAACTTTCTTTCCTACAGTAAAACTTCCCTAAGTGGATTTTTCTTTGGCTACTGCTCAGTGATTCTGTCACCTCTTCTGAAAAATCTGACAATTTTCAGACCCCTTTTATGTTTCTTTCTTGTTATCACATGCTTGGTCCCAAATTGTTTTGTGATGTCAAGCCTGAATAAAATGCCAGATGCAGCACAGCTTCAGTAATTAGCATTACTTCAGAAGGTTGATTTGAGGGAGAAAGGCTTGAACTCGAGCTACTTTGATGAGAAAAATATCAAATTTTGTTTTCACACTTTGTTGAACTCTTTGGTGACTGAAAAATGGTAAAAGTCAACAGTACCTGACTTGAGGGAATTTATACTTCATTTTAAGCCCTGCTCATAAAAATAACTAGAAAGAAGAGCTGTCCTATTTAGCTAGAGTGGGTGGAATGTATCTTGAAATTCAGAGAAGAGCAACTCT
Organism: Galeopterus variegatus; assembly: GCF_000696425.1. Taxonomy (NCBI): domain Eukaryota; kingdom Metazoa; phylum Chordata; class Mammalia; order Dermoptera; family Cynocephalidae; genus Galeopterus; species Galeopterus variegatus. Next base: position 40,760 of record NW_007727453.1, on the reverse strand, counting down.
ATAACCATAACAAGGAAATAAGAGTCCTTCTTCAAAGAGGTGGGACTTGAGGTAAAACTTACAGGATGTGGGAGTTCTCAAAATGAAATTCACTGAGGAATTGAGACCCTAAATTGTAGCCGTTAGAGTCCTAAGCATGGGAAGCATCTCTGATTTTTAGATTTTGCTTTGATGGAATCCACTCCAAAGTGTGAGGTCCTGTGTTACCAAGGACAGAAGGGGCAAGCCAGGGATCAAACTACCATGGCATGCTCAGGGGCCAAAAGAAGAGTCATACTGGACAGTAATGGGAACCAGTGGTGGGTGCTTAAATAGAGATGGGTTAAGGAGGGGCTCGACTATCCAAATGAGGATCTTGGGCTTGATTTGTACACAGAGGGGACCCAGAAATGTTTTAAAAGAAATACTTTGAAGACTTGAGGACTGAACATTATTTGTTCAGTTCTTGACTGAAGATGGATGGTGATTGCCTGAAGGGAGAGCCTGCCAAGCTACTCTTATGACCAGATAAGGGTAATTAGAAACCAGCTCCTTACTCATATACCAATGGTGGCAGTTGAAATTTATTATCTATTGGTTCCCCAATTCTGCTGCAGTCTTGTTAAGACTTATAAATTTTTCTTTTGCATATATGGTACAAGTGGAAGTTTTGAATTTTCCAGTTGGAATAACACCTATTCCAAATTAGTGGCATCTGCTTCAGTGAGGCACTAATTATATTGAATAAAGTTATTTTAGAATTCTGAAGAGCTAGAGAACAGAATTAAATTCTGCATTTTTATCTTTGGCAGTCTTATATTATTCAGGGTGCTGTTATTCCAGAAAAGGTAGTGTTATGAACTGAATTGTGTCCTCCCACTACCCCAACAAATTCATGTTTTGAAGCCCTAATCCCCAATGTGACTGTATTTCGGATATAGGGCCTTTAGAGAAGCAGTTAATGTTAAATGAAGTTATAAGGGATGGGGCCCTCATCCAACAGAATTGGCGTCCTTATAAAAAGAGGAAGAGACACCAGAGATCTCTCTCTTCCTCCAGTCAAGGACAGAGGAGAGTCCACCTGAGGACTTAGGTGAGAAGGCAGCCACTTAAAAGCCAGAAAGAGAGGCTTCATCAGAGGATTTGCCGGCACCTTGATCTTGGACTTCTAGCCTCCAGAACTGTGACAAAATAAAATAAATTTCTGTTGTTTAAGCCACCCAGTCTGTGGGACTTTTTCATGGCAGCCTGAGCAGACTAATTCGGGTAGCAACCCTCAAAATGAAGGACATCAGGGCATGTGGGCTGTGGCTTACTGCTCCTTAGTTTGCCTCGTTGTCTATAACTGAGTTCTAGGCATGGGAGGAGTCTTTGGTTTCTAATAAAATTGCTTTTTAAAGTGTGAGGTCACAGATCTTGACTGGTCACCATAGCATACGTGGAATTGCATGTACAAGTTTCAGGGGATAGTTTCTTGGCAATCGTTGGCAAGGACTACTGTAAATTTTGGTCATGGATAAGAAATTCGTGAGAAAATTTCCCTAAGGAAATCTGTACTTTTGTGCTGATGAGAGTAGTTAGGTTTCTTAATACAGCATATTAATTCATGGACTCTAATTGAAATTTGTGAGTGACTGATCTCTTGACAATAGCGGGTACTTGATGCATTTATTCATATATCGAATAGATTTGTCATTTGGTTGATAGGCATTATTTGATACTATGCCAACAACTTTTTCTCCTGGATAAACCTATGTTGCAACTTGTATTTGTATAATGGTTGGTTTCCAGGCAGAACCAATGTAATTTTGAAAGGTGATTTCAATCTATGTTTTCCAGAATTCTTTTAGGTTTTCCATCCCTTTAAAAAGCAATTTGTGTGATTCTAAGGTAAAAGTTATCTTCCAGAAACTATTTAGTGGTACAGGATACATAATAATAATGATAATAATATTCTCTTCCTCCTTCCCTCCCTTTCTTCCAAAATGGTATCTATTTTTAATCTCTTTGCCATAAGAAAAACATCGATCAATTCAAACAGAACCTATTAAGATGTTTTGTTTTCAGGCTTTTTAAAAAAAGTCTATTTTAGTAGGACAGTTATTATAGTTTCAAGATCAGCTCTGGCTGTTTCTAACAAGCAGTTCTGCTCTGGCTAGTAGGCTTGTAATCTGGAATTTGTGCTCTCTGTGTGGTTCATACCCAAATGTTGGTTCTTTCACTCATGGAACATTTCATGGACTTTTAAGAGACACCAACTCCCCTTCCATGGCCAAAGCCTTCAACATTTCACGGAAGTTAGTGGTGGATTCCCAGCCAACTGATGGTTGGTGGCTTCTTATGCCCCCTTTTGTCTGCTATGTCACAGTGTGCAGCTAACACTTAATAGGTGGGGAGTCTTCTTGAGGGGGCAGTATGTATGTTTTATTCCATTTTGTGTTGCTATAACAGAAACACCTGAGACTGGGTAACTTATAAAGAAGATAGGTTTATTTGGCTTATGATTCTGGGACAGCTGCATCTGGCATGGGCCTCAGGTTCCTTCTACTCATGGTGGAAAGTGGCAGGCAGCCAGAGGGTGCAAGCAGATCACATGGCGAGAGGAAGCAAGAGAAAGGAAGCAAAAGAGAGAGAGGAGGTACCAGGGTCTTTTTAAGCAACAAGTTCTCAAGGGAACTAATAAAGCGAGAACTCACTCATTAATCTCCCCACCCCCAAGGAGAGCATTAATCCATTCAGGAGGGATCCGCCCCCATGACTCAATCAGTTTCCAACACTGCCACATTGGGGAGCAAATTTCCACATGAGTTTTGGAGGGGACAACACATCTGAACTCCATCAATGTACATAGATTATTTGGAATTCTGCATGGGAGACTTTTCTCTTCTATCTCATTCATTCATTTATTTTTATTATTATAAAATCATGGATATTTATTTTATACTTTGGGCTATAATCAAATACTACATTATTTACTTTGTTGCTCAAATTGTTCTAGCTTTGCCCACTGGGAGCTCTGTTAATTTGCTCCAGTGTGCCTTTGACATACCCCCATCATTGTGTCTTTTGAGCACATCCTTATTTTCACGAAACTGCAAGATGCTTCAGGCTCATCTTGTACATTCCCTGCCTTGGATCGGTACCCCCCCTAGTATGGGGGCCTTGTGTACCTCAGAAAAGTCTCCACAGCAGAGTTGGGCACCAGGGAAAGTATAGTGACAAGACACCTTCAAATGGTTCATATAGTATTGGAAAGGAGAACGTTCTGAGAATGAGGGCTCTTTGCCATGTTTTTCTGGAGTGTGCTAAGCCTGAGTTCATTTCTGCTTCTCCATACATTCATTACAAACAATAATATTTTATCAATTTCTTTTTCAAAAGTAAAAGCCAATCAAAATTAATTTTCAGGAATGTGTCTATGTATTTCTGTTTCAATACTATGAATTTCTTGTTTTCTATGTGCCTTCATTGGAAACTTCCATAACAAACAGTTAAACCAGAGTTGGATGTGATTGCTAGAGCTTTCCAGTGTTTAGATAAGTAGGATAAGGTCGGGAGCTTGAAGTAACAAGAGAAATTAAAATTTGGTGGAGTAAGTTTCTGGTTACTATTGAGGCATAAGAAATTACTCCAAAATGTTCTGGCTCACAACAGCCATTTATTGGCTCACAATTTTGAAGGCAAATACTTCAAGAACGGCTTGGGTAGGCAGTTTTTGCTTGGGATGTCTCACATGTTTGCAATCAGATGTTAGTTAGGGCCATAATCATCTGGAGGCTCGATCTGACTGGGCATCAAGATGGCTTACTATCATGGCAGTTGGTGATGATTGCCAGCTGTGGGCTCATCTGGGGCTGCCAACTAGAGGATTTACACCTGAGCTCTCCAGTCTCAGGGTAGGTAGACTTCTTACATGGCAGTGGCTTCCTTCAGAGCAAGCATTTCAAGGGGACCAGGTAGGAAATTGACGGTCTTCTCTGACCTAGCCTCAGAAGTAATAGTATAATTTTGTCTTACCCTGTTGGTTGAGGCAGTACAAATCCATCTGGCTTCAAAGAGAGGGGACATAGACCTTATCTTGAGATACAGTAGTATCATATAATTTGGGGACTATGTTTTAAAACTGCCACAAGCAGTAAAGTGCTTTCATCTTAAATATATTTCTTACCCTTGTTTATGTAAGTGCATCTGTGTAGTGCTTGAATTTTGATTTTGAATATCATAGTACAATTTTTACTTGTTAAATCTCTTTGAAGCATGAGCTAAGGTTCAAGGTTGAGTCTTAAGAGAGAGAAGGCAGTAGATGGCTTGGCTGTTAACAGCTCTGGGGATGTGCACAAGGGACGGCAGTGCAGGAGGCTGGCTAAGGGCATGGGCTTTGGTGTTAGAAACCTCTGAGCTCCAGCTCTGCCGCTTACTGCCTATATGACCATGAGCAAGCTGCTTAATTTTTGAGATTCTACCTCTTCTTACCTGCAAAATGAGACAATAGCATTCATTTATTAATTTATTCATACAATTATTGAACATCTATTGTGCACCAAATTTACAGGATTATGAACATCTATTGTATACCTAATTTACAGAGTTATGATGAGAAGTGCTTGTCACAGTACCTGGGAAATGGTTAGAACTCAACAAATGTTTTAACTATTATTATAATAAGTAGTAATTGTAATATTTTGTCAACATGGTATAGCTGAGGAGGTAGATGAACTTGTGACTCAGCCTGAGACCCACTCAGTAGACCAGAGGAATGGATATAATCGTCAGCATGAATAGTGGAGATGTTTCCAAGGCTGATAAGATTCTGTCGGCAGTGCAGGAGGCTGGCTAAGGGCATGGGCTTTGGTGTTAGAAACCTCTGAGCTCCAGCTCTGCCGCTTACTGCCTATATGACCATGAGCAAGCTGCTTAATTTTTGAGATTCTACCTCTTCTTACCTGCAAAATGAGACAATAGCATTCATTTATTAATTTATTCATACAATTATTGAACATCTATTGTGCACCAAATTTACAGGATTATGAACATCTATTGTATACCTAATTTACAGAGTTATGATGAGAAGTGCTTGTCACAGTACCTGGGAAATGGTTAGAACTCAACAAATGTTTTAACTATTATTATAATAAGTAGTAATTGTAATATTTTGTCAACATGGTATAGCTGAGGAGGTAGATGAACTTGTGACTCAGCCTGAGACCCACTCAGTAGACCAGAGGAATGGATATAATCGTCAGCATGAATAGTGGAGATGTTTCCAAGGCTGATAAGATTCTGTGCTCGGGGCCGGCCCCGTGGCACACTCAAGAGAGTGCAGCGCTGGGAGCGCAGCGACACTCCTGCCGCGGGTTCGGATCCTATATAGGAATGCACTCAGGAGAGTGCAGCGCTGGTGCGCTCACTGGCTGAGCGCGGTGTGGGCGACACCACATCAAGGGTTGCGATCCCCTTACCAGTCACGAAAAAGACAAAAAAAAAAAAAAAAAGATTCTGTGTTCGAGGAAGGAGAAATCTTGGGTAGTGTCAAGCAACAATCAGAAACTCAGCTACCACGGGCAGATAGGAGGGGCTCCAACCTATGGGCAGAGCAAGGGGCAGGGAATCCTTAATCACCACATGGACATGAGGTCATACTCTGTGAGGTCTGTCTATTAAGTATTCATTGATGTTATGGGCTGAATTGTGTCCCCGCACAATTTGTACATTGAAGCCATAACTGCTACATACCTCAGGATTTGACTGCTTTTGGAGATAGGGCCTTTATATTTAAAATGAGACTGTTAGGGTGAGCCCTAATCTAATCTGATTAGGTGTCCTTATAATAAGAGGGAATTTGGACACACAGAGAGACACCAGGGGTGTGTGCACCTAGAGGAAAGACCATGTGAGGACACAGCAAGAAGGCAGCCATCTGCAAGCCACGGAGAGAGGCCTCAGGAGAAACCGAACCTGCTGACACCTTGATCTTGGACTTCTGGCCTCCAGAACTGTGAGAAAATTAATTTCTGTTTTTAAGCCATCCAGTCTGTGGCAGAAAGCCTGAGCAGACTGATACAGACATTGGGCCGCGATATGAGGAACATGTAGAATAAGGGGGGAGGTGAGAATCAAAAAAGAAATTTGGGATTAGGAACTGGGGCCCACAGGGACAAGAAGGAATGTGATACAGAGAGCATAAGACCTCAAGTCTGACTGCAGCAAAGATGACCAAGGGAGCAGCACAGGTCCCCTTTAGGGTATCAAACATGACCAGATGGTGGGCCTCCAAAATAATTGTTTGGGAAGTAGAGCCTGCTGGACCTTCATACGGGGAATGTTCCGATAGACTTAAGAAGCTGGGGAAGGCAGAGGCCTCAGAGATGATGTGTTGGTGGTGGTGGGAGTGGGTCATGGGGGATCAACAGTGGTTTAATTGGGTATGGTATTAGGCCTGACCATAATTTTATTTTAGGGGAGGTGATTTTTCTTTGGGTCAAAAATATAATTTTATGTCATGCAGGGTGTGCATGTATGTGTATAAGTTGTACGGAAACCAGGAATGTATCTTAAGTTCATTTTGGTCTTAAAGTTTCTGAATGGTCAGTGCATTTACTTGTATTTTTATGTTGCCTGCACTTCTCAATAGACCATCCTTAAAGAATCTGGTGAAGTTGAAAATTTCTAAATTAAGAACAAAATTCACAGTATAGTTATTATATTGTGTAGCTCAGATATTAAGTGAAATTAATTGATGTCACAATTGTTTAACATTAGAAAATTTACCCAGTAATGAGTTATTTTGAGTTTATTTTATTGCCTAAATATTTGTGATGCATTCTTGTATTTCATATATTACTTCACTCCTATATTTACTCATTTTATCTCCAAAGTCAGCCTTCCTAGTGTTCAGGCATGTTGTGAAGTAGATTAGTAGGCCACGCAGAAATAATCCACATTGTACACTGGATGTTAACATTATGGCCAGTAGAGGGCATAAGGGAATTGTCACAAGTACAGGATGTGACAAGATGAAAATATTGGTGTTTTAATTGCAGGATGATTTCAGCCAAAGCGTCTGTTCTAATAATTCTGTGATGTAAATGTGTTTAAAGCATCACGTTTATATTACTGAGTAGTAATTTTGGGCCTCAATCACTATAGACATGCCTTAATTATACATTTTATATAAAAGTAGGTCTTATGTTGAAATGGTAGTTGTTGAATGTTGACACTCTTAGGAAAAACACAAAGTGTTAAGTTAAAAAAAAAGTATGATTTCTGACTTTTGAAATATACATATACAACCTCTTGGGCCTCCATTTCCTCATCTCTTAAATGTGGGAGATTGAGTGAATGCTCTCCAAAGTCTTTTCTAGTTATAATATGACAATAATTATACATTTTTCTGGAAACACTACTGCAGAAAGGAGGATTTAGATGCATCCTATGTATCAAACAAGGGGTGGGGCACCCGCGATTAAATCAGACCTTGGATTAGAAGTGCCATGCAATTTCCGGATGGACCTTGTGTGTCCAATTTCTTAGCATTATTTTTCAAAATAGAACCCTTTGGATATCATTGCATTATTTTAGCCAGTTTTAGAGCTTTTCTGATTTCACCTCCCATCCTTTTCAATCTCTCTGTGGCTTCGTAGTTCACCAAAGCACTTTTTAAAGTATGATGTCATTTAACTATCACAACAATTTGGGGAGTAAATACTTTTATCCTTATTTTTATATATGAAGAAACTGAGACTCTGAGAGATTAAACGACTTTCCTTATATCACTCAGCTAATAATTTTAGAGTGGAAAGTTTAAATATAGGTTGTCTTAGTTCGTGTTCAGCATTCTTTTTGGTTTACTAGAGTAAGTTTCAATTCCAAATATATTACTTGAGAGAAATAACTTATGAAACTGTGATTATTCAGAGCTATATTTTCAAGAATCATAAGATTTTAGAGTTGGGAGGAATTAGCTGTTCTAATTGCCCATTAGCAAAAATGCTTATACTTTCTTCATATCTTCTGACTCTGTGTTGGTCTCACTAGCACAGGCCCCTTCAAATTGCAGAGAATGTGGCTGCTGGCAGCTCTGGGCTCCCATTGTTACAATTCCCAGGCATCATGCATAATCCCATGAAGGGATTTTGGCCAGCCCTTTATCACATGCTTACTACTTGCTGGGGGTGAGATTTCATAGTCTAGAGTCTCCTTGGAGGCTCATGAAATCAGAACAGGAGGAAATTCCTAAGCTTTTGAGGGAGCTGATTCCAGAAGAACAGAGAAAGAAAATGGTTTCTGAGCATGGGCTGCTGGTCCAGGGTGGTTGCTACAAGGAAGATCTGTGGGCAGTTGGGAGCAGCAGGAGGACTCTGGTGTCTGATGGTTATGGAAGGAGTAAAGAGCACAGAAAACAAATGTCATTTATCTAACTCCTTGGTTGGGGGCCAGCCCTGGCTGTATGCAACCAAGAACAAGTGTAGGAAAGCCCCAAAGAATATAACAGTGTTAAGGGATGATCTCCAGAAATATTCCTTAAGATACTTTCTGGTTACTAGTATAACAAAAACTGTGGAGGGCAAACCTAAGATTTCTGGCTTTTCTTGATAGTGTAGGGCCCGTCTTCTGCATTGAGTGTTTTACTGGTGCACATAGGATTGAGAATTACAGCTTCTTGGAGGGGAATGGACTGTAAAGCTTACAGAATGTGGTCTGGTGGAGCTCTGGAATTGTGATAAGCCATTTTCAGATGCCGACTTAAGTGCACATTTCAATATCCTCTGTTAATGGTCTAAACATAAGTCTCGGAACTGAAGCAAACTTTTTATTTTTTTATTTTTTATTGAAACGTAATTGATTGCATATAACTGCGGGGTATCACACCAAATATCAATGTTAAGCACACATTTTAGATTCCTTATATTGCATTAAATATTTGGAAAAGGGTGTTTTATTGATGTTTCCATACTCCCTGTTTTATGTTTCTGTGTCGTGCTGCTGCATCTGTAAGGTGTCTGGGTTTGCAATGTTCAATACAGTCAGATGTGAAAGAGACCTAGGGCTTTTATTAGGACAACAAAAGGATTAGTTGAGAAGGTATGAACCCATGAAATAAAATATACTTATTTATAGAATAGTTAGTTTTAGCATTAATGCCCATAGCAAATTATTTTAAAAGTACTGATATGACTTAATTTTGGGTCAGGTTAGATACTAATCCCTCTGTACTGGGCTATGGACAAATGAATGCTGAGTTGAGTGCTCTGTCCTGGCCCTTGTCCTCTACTTTCATGTGTCTGGTTCCATGAGTCTGCTCGAGGTCCCAGACTCATTCTCATTTGCTCAAAGATCAGCCCAGATTTTCTGCTTTAGTCCCATCAGAGTTCTGCAGGTAAGCTTGTATTGTGTTCCTTCTTTCTTTCTTTGTTCTTAATTGCTATTGCACAAATCATGAGATGCAGGAAATGTGAGGGATTCCATTTTCCTGCTAATTTCTCTTCAAATGACTTTAAATGAGAAAGCTCTAAACTAGGCCATTCAGAGAATAGTCCCTAGACCAGAAACATCAGCATCACCTGGGAATTTGTTAGAAATGCACACTCTCAGGCCCTTCTTCAGACCTGCAGAATCAGAAAGATGAGAAATGCTGTCCTTTGCTGCACTTTAATACACCATATTGAAAATGCCACTTAAATTCTCTCTCTCTTCTAGTAGGCTGACATCTCAGTCACGGAAGGAATCGGTACTGTTTAGTTCACCATCGGATATCTAGGATGTAGCATAATTCCTGGCACATAGTAGGGGATCAGTAAGTGTTTGTTGAATGATAAATGAATAGAAATCTCTTGGAGTGAGGGTTGTTTGCTTAATCAAGTTGTTAAGTAACCAATGTGTTTAGAAGGGCTCCTTGAAAGAGTGTTGCCAACAGTGGAAACAAATGAGGTTTGTAATTAATACCTCTGATCCTATGGTTATTTTCTAGAAGAAATTTTCTGCCCTGTTGACTGTGATTAAGCAAGGGTAGACAATGTCCGAAGTGGGAAAAGGATTGGTCTGTCTGGCAAAGAAGGTGACTTGCTATATTCTACCATATCTTCAAATTGTGAGATTTATGTTCTGCTGCTAAAGTTACTACATGGTCTCTTTTGCAGTCTGAAGCCTTGTTCTCCAATTTAAAAAGGTCATCTTCTTGTTATATCTACTGATTTGTCTGTCCTCCAATTTTCTTTCTGAAATCTTTCTAGCATCTCCTCACCCTCTCCTTTCCCTCTTTTCCCTCTTCCTTCATGTAGACTCCCCCTTCTTTCTCTCGTGCTTTTTCCAACACCTGTCTACCTGGTCTTCAGACAAGAATGCTTTCAAGAATGCTTCCATTCAAGAATGCTTTCAAAACTGCAGGTCTGATCATGGTCTTTTTTGGTTAAAAACCTCGGGTGATTTTCTGCTGCCTGCAGGATAGGATCCAATGTCCTTAGCAAGGCATTTGAGGCCCTTCGTGGACATGCCTGCCTCTCAGCCTTTTCTCCTGCCATTCTTCCTACCCCATACTCTGGCCCCCATGGCCACTTCTTATTCTTTGAACAACATTTGTACCTCTGCATGTCCACGCCGTTGTTCATGCTGTTTATCTGAATAAATTGTCAGCCTGGTGAATTCTTATATCATGTTCCAGTTCACCCTGTAATGATTTCAGGCTCCTCTCCCTATCTCCCACAAATTGTTTATTTCTGCTTCTGTACTCACATAGCACATCGAACGTACTCTATTATGAAATGTATCACACTCCATTGTAATCGCTTATTTGTTTACTTGGCTTTCTCTTCCAGTAGACCATATTTTCCTCAAGGGCTGGGGCTGTATCTTATTCACAACATAATGTGTTGCAAAGCTTGACACATAAATGTTCATAAATGTTTGTTGATTGAATAAACTTTATATTCAAATTATTCTTTAGTAGACTGAATTCTCCCTGTCCCCTGCTGGGTTTTAGTAATTTCTCTTGGTTATTTTTATTAAGAAAGGAAACCCCTCAGTAGAAATATTTTATTTGCTGGAATATACTCAAATCTATAAGATTTTATAAGATTAAGGGAGATGATTTTATCCCCGCGGATGGTTGTGACTGGGCTAAGCCTGGCTGAGTACATGGTGGTTGTTAGTGCCATGAATCTGCTCCCCAAAGCCCTTGGAAAAATGAAGAGAGGATGCAAGTGGGGCTGGTGAAACCTAGTGTGCAAACTCTTTCGGGTGGTGGTTAGTGCTGTCATCTCCCTCCCACTGCTCCTCCCTGCTCCTGCCCTTCACTACTCCTTCCAACTCCCAAGGCCATGACTTAAGGAAAATCAAAATTAGTTGCTCCCTGGGCAAAGGGCAGGTCACTTTATCCTAGCAACTGAAACAAAAAAACAAAGAAAAAAAACAATGAATAATAATAATAAATCCTATAATGAATAGAATTGAAATGCATGTAGCAAAAATGAAACAGAGAAATTAAGTTTCATGGAGGGGACTAAAGGGTATCAGGGAAGAACAGAAACTGCGTACATTTCCACAATGGAAAGGTTAATGGAAATAAAAAGACTCGAACCTGGTCCAACTGCACTCATTGTCCAAATGGAGCCAATGTCCTCAGAGGCCTGGGACATCTGTGTGTCAGGGCTTCTTTGGTTGGAAGAAAGAGAACAATGCAGGTTACCTCAAGTAGTCATGGTTTATTGTAACGGTGACTCTTACAATAAGAGAGAAAGGAATCTCTGGCATATTCTTACAGCTAAGCCTTGAGGATGTGAAGCATAGGTTGGGAACTGGAATGCTGTTTGTGATTAGAAGAGGCATCTCTAGGGAGCAAGTGAAATTGTTAGTTTCTCAGGCACAGGAATTAATTCAGCTTCATTCTTGTGCTGTGCCTTGGATGTGAGTCAGCTGCTTTTTATGTTTTGGTCTCCGTTTGCTTTTCTCCTTTGTCTTCCACTGACAATGGGATGTCTCCTCATGTATTTTTAGTTCAAATTCTTGAGAGAGTAAGAATGTCATCATCACAACTACTCACCTTCTGTTTAGAGGGAACTTTTGTGCCAGATCACCACATAGTACAGGACCAGCCTATATTTCCTCGGGCCAGGTGCCCAACTCCCCCAACCAATCAGCTGCAAGCAGCAAAGGAGGGAGGTCAAATGATGCCACATGGTGGTTTATGATTAAAAAAGCCACCTAGAAGAGCTTTTCTCATCAGGGACTGTACCTGATAACCCATTTAGTGTGAGTTTGTTTTCAGGGTAGGCATTCTAGGGTAAGATCTTTTCAATATAGACATATTTTGGATACTCTGATCATGATTTCTATTCAGCATTACCATTGAGGCTGATATCTCATATTATCCTATTGCAGTTTGTATTGTGTCCAGTGGTCATACATGAAACAGCATGTACATGCATAGCACATCCAATGTTATGCTTCTGACCTTACATTTCCTATTGGACTTTCGTCACCATTTGGCCAATGACTCTTGCCTATATCAAACTTGCCTTTGCTTTTCTTACTGAGATTGAGAATATCTTTGGTTCCATGTGCATGTGTATGTGTGATTAGAGAGAGAAGTTAAGCTTTAGTTTTTCATTGTAAAAAAATAAGAAAAAGAAGTAATCAAGCAAAGTCATCAGGTAAAAACGTGCATGCTGCCTCAAAGACCTTATGGTATTTGTCAACACATTTACATCTTGGTTGTTCTTATCGTTCTCTATAAAACATCTCCTTTATCCCCCAAAGTACAGGAAGAAAAGATGGCCAAACTTGAGCTAGCATCCTGAGCTTTCATTATATGATTACTTCATACCTCTGAATGCATATTTTATTAGCATCTTTCTTTCTTTCTTTCTTTTTTTTATTGAAACTTAATTGATTATACATATTTGTAGCGTGCAGAGTTCACTATCAATACTTGTGTGCAATATGTGATGGTCAAAGCAGCATAATTACTTATTCATCATTACAATACGTAATCGTTCTTTGTGTCCATTAACCAATTTCTTCTGAAACCCCTCCTGGCAGGGGAGACACCATAATTACAAATACTTTTGCTATATCGCCAGGTCATTATCCTTTGTCATCCAAATTCTAATTCAGGCTTAATTGCTTAACTGAGTAATTGACCTATTCATTTGCCAATCCCTTACTGAGTATTTAACTATGAACAGACACACTTGGGGTCACTGGTTCACTTATTATTGGACTGCTTATAAGTCTAAATTTCCTCAGAGATCTGCTCCAACATCTTTCCTTTGCATGTCTTTATAAATTAGCTTTTCTTAAATCATCCCTTGATGTATGATTGTGGGATACTATGCAAACTGGAAAAGCATGATAGTCCAGATGACCTTATTTCTTGTGTCCATATGTATATAGGTATTCTTGCTTATACATATTCTTGGCTATACATTTTCTTTGAAGAACCATCCCTTCTGCTCCATCCTCCAGAGTTTCTGATGTCAGGTTCATTTTCCTGGAGCTTCAGATATGCAAAATGCTCTCCTATTCCTCTTTGTCCCCCACCCCTTAAGCAAAGGCAATGTTTATAATTCTCTCTAAAATGCTGTTTTATACAAATGGAAAATAAAATAATCAGCTTTCTACAATTTTTTTTTAAGATCTGGGTCTCATAGTCCCCCCCCCCCTTACAGAAATCCCAGTGTCTGGTACTATGCCAAACTCGTGGCAGGTGCTCAATTAATGTTTGTGAACCCAAAACCATTATTGATATTATCTTCCAAACTCTGCTCTTTCCATTGATGTATTCTTGCTTTGTTCATATCATTGCTCTTATATCTTTTTCTTTTTCAATTAAAAATTTCATAATCTACTTAAACTTATAGCAGATGCTCAATGTGTTGATTGCCTAAAACTCTCCTGATACTACCTCCCAGCTCCTCCCCTGGCTGTTTCTTTCATGTCATCATTGTGCTGATGCCTCCCTTTCCTTTAAAAAGTCTTACATTTTTGACAACTCCACTTTCATATGAAAAGGTTCTCTCCTTATCTATTACACAGTTCTGCTTCTGATTTCTTAAGTCTATAATCAATATCCCCATTTCAATTGAATTCACCAAACATATACACTGAACGTGACTGTGTACCATGTTCTTTGCTAGGTGCTTCCATGGGGCCTATACATTACCTTCTTGAAGCAACTCTCTCCTCATAGCGATTTCCATTTATTCCGAAGGACATAATTTTAAATCATTTTTGTGGTAAGGCTAAAACCTGCTGTGTATTCTCCAGGGTTTGGTTTATGGGGACAGAGGAGGTCCTTGGATAATTTAAGGGTACCAAGAACATCCAACGTCTTCCATGTCACATAGCTCCTCTTCCTACTGACAGGTGCCTGTGATTCCACCTCTTAGCACCATTACTTGAGGACATGTGAAGTAGATACATTCCTGCTTCTTCCCCAATTTAAGAGAAGCTGTTCAACTTACAAATTAGTTAAGGTCTGAAAGGTTATCCATAATTTCCTTTTAAATCTAAGTCTGAGGTAACTTAGGTGAGACTAACAGTCCTTGGAAGTTTTTCCATCAAATAAGGATGTGAGTCAATCTTCTGAAGCATTAATATGAAGCATACACTCCTCCTTGTCGATAGGCATTTTATTGGGCCCCTTTTCTTAATTATTTCTGCTAGTGTCACGGAAAACTCCTTAACCAATGTGGTGTCTGTATTTGCTGGCCTGACTTTCACTTTGATGCTGGGTAAATTCAGATTGGCATTGAAACTTTGACACCCTTCATGGCTTGCAATAAAATTTCATAAGCAACATGTTCACCATGTTTAGCCTTTAAGTTCTCAACCCCTAGTCGACTCCTGATTTAACATTAGGCTTCTGAGCATCCCATGTTGATGCTGATACTTCTGAATTTCTCAGCAGGTGGTGACATTGGTATTTTGGGTAGGGGAATTCTTTATTGAGTGGAACTGGCTTACATATTGAAAGATTTAGCCTCTCTGAATCCTACCAAAAAATGTCATTAGTGTACTCTATGGAGATAACTAAAATGCGCACACACATTCCCAAACACCTTTTAAAACTACTGTGTGATACTCCGACATTTTTCTATCCCATTAATCACTTTTCCTTCTTTTCTAATGATGAGAGTCAATAATTTAGGCACAGTGCTTTTCACATGTTGAATTTGGTGGCCCTTAAAAACTGAACAAGGTTTGATTCCATTGTCATATGCAATTGTTGTCATTTTCTCAGCACTTTTAATTGAAATATTGCCTTTACTTGTATTTCTATTGTACTCATGTGCTTCTTTTCACTAACGTTTTATTAGGCCTCGTGGCTGGCTTAACGTCAGCACAGCCATGTCAAGCAACTTCCCACCCTCTCCCCACTTCCCTTTCCCTTTTCTGCTCTGGGAACTGGTCAACAAAATTCCTCTCCTGGGAAGAACCGACATGACTGTTATCATCAGAGGAACATCTTGTGGGCTGCAGTAGCAGGCATCCAGGCTGGGCTGGGAGGAATGCTTTGTACTGATATAGTGGCAACACTAATAAGAAGCCTATGCCCTAATTGACCAGATGTTATTGGACCACAAGAGCTGTGTCACCTTGTATACCACTGACTTTGAAATTGCCCATTACTCTGCCAGAACCCTCAAAGTCTTATAAACCTCCCACTTTCCTTCGTTCAGGGGAGTTGATCTGACTCAGTCTCCCCTCCATGCTGGTGGAATAAATCTTCTTAGCTGAAATAGCGCCTGGCTTGGGTCTCTCTTCCTTTTCTCTGTCTCACTGAACCTAGCACTTTTCTGATGCTTTCATTCTTTTGCAAATGCTGTGCATAATGGAATAAGAAGTTGTGTGGAGAAGACCTTAAAAACTAAGCAAACACACATTAGTAGACTAAGACCAATGTGATGGTTGAAACAAAAGTGCCTCGTGCTGGTAACCAGCACAGTTGCTAGACCTTGTTTGGAAACTTACCTTGTACATAAGTATCAGAGTTTGCAAACTGAAGTCCGTAAATATGGAAGGACTATACTGTTATCCTAAGCAGACAGCAGTAGCAATGTTAATAAGGGTTCTTATAACCACCCATTATTACTAAAGGATCTGCCAGGTCTACCCAGGAGTGACTTACGTACAATAATTCTTTTACCAAGAATACAAACTGAGAAGTCCTCATTTCTAATTGTAATGTTACTCCTGGGGCCTACTTTTAATGCACTAATGTTTGCACTAAAAAAACAATCATATTGAAAGGTACTGTTACTTCACTCTAGTTTTTATTTAAAGGGGCAAAAGTGGACGACAGCACTGGCACTATCGGTTAAATGAGCAAACCAAACAATAGTTTTTGCTGTTTCTTCTCAATAGGTTTGGCTTATACTAGGAAATGTATATGTATAAAGTCCCTTCTTTGCTAATGGTGAAGGTAGTTGTGAGAGAAATGCATTTAATTAGGACTTATCTAGTAAATTGGAAATGAGTTAGTGAAAATGAACAAGTGAAAATTAGTTATGCCATTGCTTTTTGCTTTTTATTTACATAGACTCTTAAAATTTTAAAACTTGTAATTGTCAAGAATCTTTGAGGTTGATATATGGAGGATGTTGGGAAAGCAATGTGAGTTGCTCCTATACTTTCTACGAATTATAGTCATGATAAATACTAGATTTTCAGCATATGGACATTCTAGGTTAAATCTCCTGTAATTTAAATGTCAGCATCTTTGTACATAGATCACCATTAGCTGAACAGCCATATGACTTCCCAGTAATATTTGAGCTGTTCATACTGAAACCCATACCCCCTTGGGACAGAGACTGCTCATTGTCCCCTTGTGTTCATCTTCTTCTTGCTTTTATTATAAGGTCCCATCTCTCATTTTTAACAAGGCACATGGCTGGCCAGCTAGCAACTTACTCTCCCTGTCACTCTTGGTAATTTTTTTTTTTTTTTGTGGCTGGCCAGTACAGTGATCTAACCCCAGACCTTGGTGTTATTAGCACTATGCTCTAACCACCTGAGATAACCGGCTGGCCCTTCTCCTTGCTCTCTTACAACTTGGTATGGCCATATGACCAAGTTATTGCCAATGGACTCTGAGAAGGAGTGCTGTGTACAATTTCCACACAACTTCCTGAAAAGGAAATTGTTTGCTCTCCAAACCTTTCTCTTCCTTTCTATGGACAGGAACATAAGTGTGCTGGTGAGTCAGCTTTGACCATGCAGAAGAGGACAAGTCCTGAGAGGAAGGTAGAGCCACAGATACAATGAAGGAATGCGAGTCCCTAGATAACGCTGTGGAGCAAAGTAGCCTACTCATTCTGCTGCCCTCCTGTTTCTTGCCTGTCATGTGTGAGAGAAAGAGACTTCTATTTTTTTTTTAAGCTACTATATTTGGGGATCTCTTTTTCGAGAGTAGCTTAGCTGGCATCCTAACTCATAAAGGATATTCACTTATATTCAATGAGAAATCCATTTTCTTTTGATGTAGAAGCATTTCCCCGCATTTTGGGGAACAAAGCTGGAATGGCAAGGTAAGTTTTGGGAAAACAGGAGGTCAGTATTGTGCCATGGGATTTTAGAGGTTTGTTTTTCTCACGGAGATAAGATGACACATTTATATTTTCTCTTCCAGGGACTTAATTCCATTCATGTGAAAGGACATTTAAATGAGTGTCTACTGTGCGTAGAACACTGTAGGAGTTCCTGGGGTTACAGAGATGAAACAGACACAGTCCCTGCCCTCAAGGAGCTCGCAATCTATTAAGAAAGACAGCACAAATACACAGAGAAAGGATGCGTAGAAGATGGGATGCATATGATAATAGCATGTGAAATTTATGGAGCATAGAGCTGGGAGAGAGGACTTCCATAGCAACAGGAAAGGAAGGAGGATCTCAGGAAGACTTTACAGAAGATATTGCATTTGAGGTCCATGGTGAAAGCTTGGTGGAAGAAAGATGGGAAGCCGTGGAGGTCAGGTTTCCAAGGCAGTGGGGACAAATGTTGGGGGAACTTTGAAAGCACAGATATTGTTCAGACTTTTCTGGAATATGAGGTGGGGGAGAAGAAGTGGTAAGACATAACTCTAGAAAAGTAGTTTGGAGGTGGCTCCGTGGCGCAATGGATAGCGCATTGGACTTCTAGAAAAGTAGTTTGGGGCCATATTGTGAAGGGGCCTTGAATGCCATACTGAGTAATCTTTATTTTATACCGATGGAAAAAGAATGGAGGATTTTGAGTATTGCAATTAAAAATCAATGGTATGCTCTAAGGTAGTGACTCTCAAACTTTAGCATGTATCAGAGTCTCCTGGAGGGCTTGCTGAAACAGATTAAAGGGCTTCACTCTCAGAATTTCTGATTTAGGAGGTCTTGAGTGGGGCCCTAGACTTTGCATTTTTAACAAGTTTTCAGGTAAAGCTAATGCTGCTGGTCTAGAGTCATCACTCTGAGAACCTCACACTGTTCTAGGAAGGCGTTTCTGGCAGGTGTGTGGGGGCAGAGTTGCAGGAGGAGTCCAAAGACAGGTAGTTCAGATAAAAAGATTTATTCCACTTTCAGAAGGAGAGAACAGACCTAAGGTTACTGGAGATGGTGGGAAGGAGGGAGGGAGGGGACTTGGGGAGGGACAGGTTGAGTAAAAGGCATAAAGAAAAATCATGATTTGTAATAATGAAAAACCCAAAATAAACAAAATAAAATTTAAAAAAGGAGGATTTGTTCTAGGGGAGAGGACCAAATTATTGAAGAATAAGGTGGCATATACAAGGGTTTCTGTAGAGGTAAATGGACAAGACTTTAAGACTATCTGGATATGAGAGACATTGTGAAAGAGAGAATCACATTTATCAAATAGAAATGATAAAAGGTATGGTACTTCTGTTATCTGAGACTGAGAAGATAGAAGGAGGAGAAGACTTGAGTGTGGGAAGATGATCATGAGTTCAGTTTAGAAAGTCTGTGTTTGAGGTATCAACGGGGTATTTATAGGGAGATGTTCACCAGATGTTATTCATGGATCTAGAGTTTGAGAAAGAGAGAGATCAGAACTAAAGTCACAAATTTAAGAGCCATAGGCACGGAACTAATGGTTGAAATAATAGAGGTTGGAATGGAATATGGAGATACATGAGATTATTGCTGAGGACAAAACTCCAGGATGAAGAAAAGGACACAAAGAATGAGAAGGGGGGGTGGTGAGTAAGAAGGCAGCTAGAGAGCCAGGAGAGTAAAATATCAGGAAGGCATGTGCTTAAACAAGAAAGGGATGGTTCACTGTTTCAACTGATGAGAGAATGAGAGGTCAATAAGGACACAGGGAAAGATGCTGGCAAGTCACCAATGACCTTTGGGAGATCAGTTTGGGAGAACTGGGAGAGCATACTCAGATGGCAAAGGATAGAAAAGTCAGTGGAAGGTGGGAAGAAGGAGTAGGTTAATGATTGGAGAAGCTCAGCTGGGAGAGTTAGGGGAGAGATGAAGCAGGAGCTTGATGGGGAGGTAGGGCCAGAGGAAGGTGATTTTGGTGTCAAGAGACTGGAGCAAATTAATAAGTGAAATTAAAGAAGAGTGGGTAGGAAAAGAGGTGGGATGGGGGGAGAGAAGTAGAGAGAAAAGGGTGGGGGAGAAGCAAGATTACAGAAAAATTGAGAGGGGACAGATTTGGGGCTAAAAACATGAAGGTGGAGAGAAGGCAAACAGGTGGTCTTCTCCGCCAACAAAGGAGAGTGGAGAGATGGAGAGAGGCTGTGGGAGAGAGACGAGGAGCAGAGGTTTAGAATAGCCACTTACTTAGGCATATACGGGAATTTGCACACTTTTAGTCCTTTCTGTCATCACTCTGTGTAGTGGTGAGCTCCTCCACGTGAGCAGTCACTGCAGGTCAGGTGAGGCTGAGTCAGGCCACCTGTGTGGCCTTGTCCCACCTGCAGCCTCCTAGCCCCAGGGTGCAGTCTGGCGTGGAAGCCACAGGAATTCCAGAAGATACAATTTCATACTCATTTCCTGATAGGTGGCCTTTTCTGTAAACATAGATTTTCAACGTTTTAATTTCTTTTCAAGTTCACAACTGGGAATTTAATGAGTAACATTCTCCAACAAAGTTCTTCAGATAATACATTTCTTTGTTGGATCACTGCACCCCATTAAGCTTCTTAAAAAGCTCACCAAATTCAACGTGTACTCCCACCTGAATCCTGCTAGAGTGAGAGAGTGTATGGGAAGCTTAGGAGTGATACTTTTTTGAATGGGAAGAGGCCCAATGTGTCTATCAGTTAATGTAGCAACACACTGACCAAAGTAGATTTAGATGATTTCTTATTTGCTTACGTTTCATATTCGTAGTAAAACACTTAGGAAAGTGCCAGTG
Organism: Galeopterus variegatus; assembly: GCF_000696425.1. Classification (NCBI taxonomy): domain Eukaryota; kingdom Metazoa; phylum Chordata; class Mammalia; order Dermoptera; family Cynocephalidae; genus Galeopterus; species Galeopterus variegatus. The sequence continues at coordinate 20,420 of NW_007727453.1, read as the reverse complement.
CACTCATTTCTGGTTCTTTATTAGAGAATGAGGAGGTTTATTTAATCATGAACTAAAAAGGACACACCATCTGTGCTGTTTGTGTCTGAAAGGAGTAGGCTATGTAGTCACAGTGCTATGGTAAATGACTCTAGCTCAGGTCTGCAAGCAGTAGATGACAGGACACCACTTTCTTTTTATTCTTTATGTAGTCATGCAATTCCCCCTGGGATATATATGCATATAGAGCCATAACCTCAGATTTAATGGTACATGAGGGCAAATTATCAGATATTTGATTTATAAGTAATAAGAAATTCTGCACATAAAGACTTGTTTTGGCATTCTTTAATTGCAGGGTTAACTGAAATGGCTAAAAAAAAAAAAGTATGTGCTATTTCACCTTATTATTTTCTATGAAATTTCTGTTTTTGTGTGATAATGTTTATTTGAAATTATGTATCACAGATAAGACCAGAAGTAGAAAACAGCACAGCAAATAACAAGCCTCAAACAAAACAGAACAAAACAAACAAAAAACCAAGACCACACACACTTACAAACTCTCTTGAACCAAGTATGTTCAAGAATTAATAAGTTGCCCCCTAGACTCCCAACCACTCATGAGGCTCTGGTAAAAGTCATGCCTTTTGGCTTTTTACAGTCTAAGCATGCTCTTGGCACCTAATGAGCTTTTTAAAAGCCAGCTTAAAGTCTTCATTAAAACTTGTGTACAGCAGAGGGTTGATAAGAGAATTAACATAACCAAGCCATGTCAGAAAATCAGCCACTTCAGAGGACACGGTGTAGACGCTCAGACCCACAATCAACTCTTTGATGAAAAATGGCAGCCAGGACAAAATGAACGCACCCAAAATCAGTCCCAGTATGCGTGCTGCCTTGCGTTCCCTAGTACTAGAGATTTGCTGGCGTTCTCCTGGGTGATCTAGATCACTCTGGAAGGGAGGGATCCTGATGGAGGTGTGGATCTTTTCAAACTCTGTGGTAGGGTCTGAGGTGGAGAAGTCAGACACACAGAAAGTCTGTGTGAGTTTACAACTTGCAAACGAATTTTGGCTATCTGTGCTTCTGTTGCTTAAGTGCCGGCTTGATCCCCTTTTCCGGTAAAGGCTCTTGGCTGCATGGTAAATCCGGTAATAGAGAATCAGTATCAAAGTCAAGGGGATATAAAACGCCCCAAGTGTGGAGTAGATGGTGTAGATGACATGGTCATGCTGGATGGTGCACTGACTGGGGGGTGGGCTGAGTCGGCGGCGGCTCCTCCAGAACAGAGGGGGCATGGAGATGAAGATGGAGATGGTCCACACAGTGAGGACCATCAGTCCTGCCCTCTTGGCTGTCCTCTTTCTGGCATATTCAATAGCATTGGTGATGGCCCAGTACCTGTCTAGGGCAATCACACAGAGATGGAGGATGGAGCAGGTGCAGCAGGTCATGTCCACACTCAGCCACACCTCGCAGATGAAGTACCCAAGCTTCCAGCTGTCCATGACAATGTACATGATGCTCAGGGGCATGACAAGCACTGCCACCAGGAGATCTGTCACAGCAAGGGAGCAGATCAAGTAGTTTGCAGGCTGGTGGAGCTTCTTTGTGGTGCAGATGGCCATGATCACAGCCGAGTTCAGCAACATGGTCAGGGTGGTGATGATAACCAGAGTCATGCAGATGAGCATCTTCTCGGTGACAGTTTTGGGTCTCACAGCCACGCTGGCCTCTGTGGTACAGTTTGTGATATTCATGTTTTCCTTATTCCAGTCTGCACTGTGGAGAAGCTGTTGGAAACTACGTAGCCTTGAATGTCTCTCATTTGTAAGGAGGATACAATTTCTTCAGCTATGTAGTCTCTTGTGTTCCACTTTCTGTGGGTAAAGGGAAGGACCACAGCATTTCTTCTGCCTGGACGGTTCCTGGAAAATATGCTACTGGTTAATGAATGAAAAGCCACATTTTTCCTGGAACACATGATAACATTTTGGTATTCATAAACTCTTTACACCTCTTAGGTGTAGTTTTCTTTTTCATCTCTGCAATTTGAGTTCATCTTTACATTATTCCTCAAGGCTGCCTTTTTTGTTTGTTTGTTTCCAAACTCTAATGAACACATCACCAAATTGTAAGTCTATTTTGTTACCTTAATTAGTTTCTTATTTGTATGTATTCTTTCATAAATATTTTAAAAGCCTTTTCTTACATTTGAAAACATATATTCACATTATATAATATGCTAAAAATTCTGGGACCATTACATTAAAGAAATTATATTGTTTATAATAAGCAGCTTTCAAATCAGATTTTAAACTTTCACAGCAGATATTGAATTCCAAAGGTATGTTAGTGTCAAGATGAGATTGTACAATTTGTCTAATTATTTCTGACATTTTACATATCCCACTGTGCATTTCTTTGGAGAAAGTATATAATGTCACTTTGATGTCTGTGGCAAGTTGTTCTCAGAATAATACAATAAATCCACTGTGAAACAGCATCACCAAGCTCAAAGATTTCTACATTAAAAAAAAATGCATTTAGTTTCAGTTAACATTTGTGTTCTCACAGGTATTTATATTCAACTTTATACCCCACAAATATGTATAAATCAATCATGCTTTAATAAAAAATTTTGTGTTCTATCTATTATCTGTCTGTCTCCCAGATGTAATTAAGCTGGTCAGTCAATGAGATAGTCAATGACATTTTTAAGGAAAGATAAAGTCAAATTTAAATGTATATTTGTGAGACCAAGACAATCAAAACCACATGGGAACATTCACAGCTAATGGCTGCTGGGTAGAGGACTGATCAAATTCTCTGATTTGAATCCATGGGATTAGGTCCAGGAAGACTTCAAAGAAAAATAGGTGTTTCAGCATTTTTAAGAAGGGACATTGATATGCATCAGGCTTAACAGACACAGTGATTTTAGCAAAGGTTGTGGGTAGGAGCAGGTGAGGCACATACGAAACGGGGAGGGAAGGTGCGATTGGAGTCTTTGGGTGATTGGTGACTAGAAGTCAGGGGGCAGGAATAAAAATCTCCAGCCTGTGGGAGAGATCTAGCCCTGGATTTAATTTCTCCTGCCCATAGAGCAAAAATCAAGAAGAGGGAGAGATGGGTACCATTTATCCTTCAGATATAGGAAATGAAAGAAAATAATAGTGATTTCACTAAAGATCACAAATGGGAAATTGTTTTTAAGACAGTTTGTATCTTTCTGCAGTTAAGTGATACTCTTTCTGCCTCTCTGTTTCTGTTTGCTTTACAGTGTTTCTGTGGATATACCTACTTTCGGACGTCTCTTGTATTTCTCCAGTTCTTCGCTGGGGCTTGTGTCACCAACAATCCCTTCTCTCTTGTAGATTGAATGTTTTCTTTTGTTCTGGTACATTTCCTTCCTTTTATAAACAGTTTAAACCTGCATTTATATTCAAGACAGTCTGTTAAATTGAGAGCATGGGCTTTGGAATTAGACAGACCTGGGTTCAGACTCCAGCTGGGCCATCTTCTAGCAGCATGGGTCACTCTCTTTATATTTCTCCCTGTGTTCCAAGTGTTTAATTGTTCATTTTGACCCCTTTCCCTTTAATAAAATGAAATAAAGTATTTTTTTTGTACATGCATTTATCCTTGGTTATGTTTTTCTTGGGTTCTTGGGATTTTTTGAGTATAGTGATTCCCTATTAAAAGGCTTTTCCATTCTGATTGTAAGATTGACAGTATAGAGAGTAGCATGGATGAGGAACAGAAAACTTTATGTGAAGTGAACTGAGTCAGACAAAGAAGGATAAATCCTGCATGTTCTCACTCATAGGTGGGAGCTAAAAAAATAAAAAGTTGAACTTCTAGAAGTAGAAGGTAAATTATGGTTAAAGAGGCTGGGAAGGGAAGGAGGGAGGGAAGATAAGGAGTGGCTGGTTATTGAACACAAAATCATAGCTAGATAGGAAAAATAAGTTCTAGAGGTTTACTGTAGTACTGGGCATCAGTAACTAACAATAACTTATTGTATGCTTTCAAATGGCTAGAAGAGAGGAGCTCAAATGTTCTTATCACAAAGAAAGAATAAATTTTTATGATGATGAATTTGCTATCTACACTGATTTGATCATTACATGTTGTATACATGTATTATAACATAACTTTGTACCCCATAAATATGTACATTCAATATATATCATTTAAAAGTAAATTTGTTAAAAAAAGATATTTCAATTTATAATACAGGCAATTAGGAAAAGTAGTTATTTTAAAAGCATGCAATAAGAAAACATCAGAAATAATTCAGCTTTACAGAGCTTTTAAAAGCTGCTCTATTTATCTGAGCTCCTGTAACTCCTAATTATCATTTCTTTTCCTTATTTTGTAATTATTTATTTTTTGTTTTCCCCAGCAGGCTTATACATTTCTGGTGAGTGGGATGCATGACTGATTTATCTTTTTAACTAACTTCTAGTTAAATTGGCAAAACCATTACATGTTGGGGGGCTACATTCTCAGCTCTTTAATGTGACTTCTTGGTTTATTTTGTGCTCATGGCTTTCAGAATAATTTTGTATCTCTGTGTTGTCAGCCCCGCAAACTTCTGCACACATCCAGCTTGCCATCTTTTTCTCTCTCTCTCTTTCTTTTTTTTTTCATTTAACAATGTATCCTGAAGTTTGTTCCATTACAACACATATAATACATTCTTTTGAATGGCTGGATGAGATTAGGACCAGGAACACCTAACCAGACAGCAATTATAGATTGAACAAGTCTGAGAACCACATCCTGAAGCTCTTCACTGTTTAAAGATCAGGTAGGTAAGAAAAACCCAGCAAAGCAGAGAAGCACAGCTATAGAGGTGGAGAACAATGACAGATAATTTTATTCCAAGACCATGTGAGGAAAGCGTACCAAGCAAGAGAGAGTGATCAACTGTGCAAATACTGCTGACAAGCCAAGGGTGATGGGAATTTGACCATTAGGGTGGGCAATATGCTGGTATCAATGACTTTTACAAAAGCAATTTGGTGAAGCAGTGGAGATGAAAGGCTGAATGTGGTGGTTTCAAGAAGGAATTGGAGGAGAGGAAATAGATACAGTGAATGTATAAGAACAATTATTTCAAGAGTTTTGCTGAAAGACGGGAGTAGAGAAATGAGGTAGCAGCTGTGGAGGGAAATGTGGGGTTAAGGTTGCTTTTTTTTCTTAAGATGAGAGTTGTCTTTTTAAACTAGGCTGTATAAGGGTTTCTTTGCTATTACACTCAATATCCTTTATATTGGGACAGAGTAGTGCTTTTCTAGAGTGAGTGAAATGTAAAAGAGAAAGAAGGAAAGCAGTGAAGGAGGAGGCTGGGGGGAGTCAGTCAGTGGGGCCAGGGGCAACATGTAGGTAGAGTTCCTTGAGCAATTTAGGGGATCATGTTGGGGCAGTCAAGAAGTCCAAGATAAACAGTAACACTCAGGAAATGATTCAACCTCCACTATCTTAAGTTCCTTTTACCTTTTAAAGAAAATAACACATGATTTTATAACCACTACCAACTCCTTAGTAAGTAGTATGATTTCTAATTAGAACAGTGCTGGTTAAATAGCACCTGGAAATCTCAAGTCTCTCTAGCTTTTCACACAGTGGGGTGGAGGGACTCCAATAACACTTTAGCTCAAAACGCATTCTGCAGAACCAATCCCAATACTAATAAGACACCAAACTTTTACTAGTCCTTTGGAATGAAAAACTAACTACAATGATCAGAGATAAAAACAGACACATCCTAATAGGAGTTGATGCAGGAACTTCTTGGGGATTTGTAACTTTCAGTTTCTGCTTTAATTATGACATGGAAAATGCCAGTGCAGTTCAAGGCCATATTTAAATGGTTTTTCACTAAAATTACAAACAGGAGAGAATCACTCTAAATCAAACTGGTCAGTACATGTTGCTCCCCATTTATCAGGCATACTCCAGAGCCTCTGATTTATACCATCCCAGTGAAGGCCAGAGAACCAGGGAGATGAGGGGTTTCATCCTTTGCAGGTAGATGTAGAGGGACAAGTATGTCTTCCTCATCCAGGAAGATTTCTAAGTCATCTAGCATTATCAAGAAGGAAGAGTCAGCTGTCACCTGCTCATCTTAAAAATTCTCTCGGAGAGGGTTGTATATTTTGGAACCAAGTTCTCCATTAGAAACTGATATTCACTTTGTGAATTTTGCTTTACTTAATCCTAAAAAGTGTGCCTTAGTCAGAGATTTTGGAGAGAAAGCTTACAGTGGTGGCTACATGCTTCAACTCTGAACACTGGCTCTGCCACTCATCAGCAGCAATGTAGTCCTAAGCAAGTTCTCTAACCTTACCCTGTTTCAAGTTCCTCCTCTTTAAATTGGGGATAATGATATGTTCCTCGTAGGGTGTTTTAGTCTGTTTTGTGTTGCTATAACAGAATACCTGAGACTGGGTAATTTATAAAGGAAAGAGGTTTATTTGGCTTAGAATTCTGGGACAGCTGCATCTGACATGTGCCTCAGCCTGCTTCTACTCATGGTGGAAAGTGGCAGGCAGCTGGCAGGTACAAGCAGATCACATGGCGAGAGGAAGCAACAGAGAGTGGAGGTACCAGGGTCTTTTAAAGCAACGAGCTCTCGAGCTCTCGTGGGAACTAATAGAGCGAGAACTCACTCATTACTCCCCCCTCCCCCAGGGAGAGCATTAATCCATTCATGAGGGATCCGCCCCCATGACTCAATCAGTTTCCAACACTGCCACATTGGAGATCAAATTTCCACATGAGTTTTGGAGGGGACAACACATCCAAACTCTATCAAAGGGCTAGGATAATGTGAAGATCAAAGAGTTAGCACGTTTGGAATGCTTAGAACAATGCTGGTACCTAGAAAGTGCTATATAAGTGTTTGCTATCATTTGTTATATGATTTTTCCCCAAGAATTTTTGCATTGGGTAATGGAGATAAATTTCATTTCACAAACTCTGATGTGTAATAGAATTCTTCATTTTATTTTTTATTAGAGTTCTAATTTCTGCCTCAAGTTCCTGACTTATGCTTGGGACTTTCACTGTCCTCCCCACTCCCCCATCCCCAAAGTTTCTGGAGGATTATTCAGGGCCAAAGCATTGGGGTCAGGGGGAGAGCAGGTCTCAGGTGAGTCACCTGTACAGAGAAGTCCCTGGTAAGGTATTTGCTGCCCCCCAGTCCTACAGTTGTTTCAGATCAAGATTGCCTCCCTACCATGCTTAGGGAACTTCCTAAGGTTGGGAACCCTAAGCCTAGGGACTTATGTCCCTAGTCACAGTATGCATTTATTCCTCTCTGGAATATTATAGACTCTTCAGGGGTTGCCAGAACTTGTGGCTCAGGTCTTGGACCCCTCAGGATTTTTTCTGTTCTCCTATGTTGGGGGTATTGCTATGTAGACTATAGAAATGCTTTTGTCCTTCTAACCCTCTCAGCCACTGAGGGGAAAACACTTTTTCCTTCTTTGCTCATTCATAGATCACCTATGAATCTATAGATCTATAGATTTATAGATCTCTTGTAGGCTTGGGCTTTGAGAACATAAACAGGAATTCCTGTCTGATACTTCTGCTTTCTGAGATCTCTGTGAGGAAAGGAAGCATAGAGCTGGCCACCTGCTTGAATGAGGAAAAGGGAGAAAATATAAAATATCATCGAGCCATACATGTAACATTGTTCATTGGCATATCGCCCTTTCCTAGCATTCTTAGAGTTATCTGAAATATGGGACAAGTATCCTCATTTTGCCAAGACATCAAATTATCAGAAATGTTATATAATATCTCAGTCATTAAAAGAATAAAGTGCCAGTAGGCCTTGAGCATTCCTGATCAACTCATTTACTTTACCTATGAGTATGACCACCATCACTGAGACGATATTTTCCTGAACTGGTTTGAAACCCTAGGTTATATTTGTACTTCTCTATTTAGTTCTTGACATTTTCTTAGTGGAAAGTCCTATCTTCTGTCTCTTCCTAGATAGTCTCCAAATACCATTTTTTTTGGTAACACATATGAGTATGACCACCATCACTGAGACGATATTTTCCTGAACTGGTTTGAAACCCTAGGTTATATTTGTACTTCTCTATTTAGTTCTGGACATTTTCTCAGTGGAAAGTCCTATCTTCTGTCTCTTCCTAGATAGTCTCCAAATACCATTTTTTTTGGTAAGTCATTTCTTCCTGCTCCAAGACTTCTGTTTGGCATGTAGCCTCTAAACCCAGCCAGGAAGACTATCCCCAATTCTGTCAGCTTATCCGCCTATCCCCCCACCCCCTTACCAGCTATTCCTGGCTCTATATGATGGGTTAAGCTGTGATTGTGTTGCCTCTTGCCTTTCAGAAATCCATAGGTCACGTGGTAGTTATTGCAAATGGAGTTAAAACTGTTCAAAATCAATGCATTCAAAGTTTAAGCCTCTTAGAGCAATGACTAATTTAAAGGAACCACAGAGGATCAAGGAACATGTTAAACTACATTATGATTATGCAATCATCAAAATACAAACTGTAGGATCCCTGGTAGTCTATTGGCAAGGAAAAAATAAAGACTGTAATCCACAGGTCAAATGACCTAAGTTCTTCAAAAATAAATGACAGAAAGAAAAATATGGAGAAGGGTGTGGCATAAAGACTAAAAGAGACTTAAAAGACATAAAAAATAAAAATAAGCAAAAGTAAACTATTGTGATTAGGATGTAAACTTGGGTGATATTACTTTAAAGAAAATCTAAATGTCAGGAGAGTGGTTATTTTTAGAGAGGAGAGAAATGATTGTGATTGGAACATGGCTGCTGGTGTCTGTTCAGGTTCTAGTTCTTGACCTGAGTAGTGATTTGCAAGGGTGATCATCTTATAATGTTTTATTAAAGTATACATTTATTTAATTTAAAAAAGGTTTTAAAAAGATACTCTTAAATATGAATAACTTATCCTATAATTCCTTTTTATGTTTTAATTAACATGCTGCATTTTATACTCTAGGATTAGCACCTACAAACTCAATTATAAACAATCTCCTGTGTCTAGGAGAAGTCAACATCCACCTTCCCCCACAGAGAATGGCTGCTTTTGGACATTGATGTATATGGCGCACTCCACTTTTTAATTTCACCAGTTTATCTGAGCAATTGGTTTTCAATAATTATTAATAATTCAACAGAAATATTCTTTCATTTCTTCTTCTATTGTCCTCATTTTGCCCAAATTGCTTCAAATAATTTTTTAAACTCTCTGATATGTACCAACTTCTCATTTTTGTTATTTCAGGAGTGACACCTTGTTCTCATATTACTAATTTTCTCTCTGTACTTGTTTGTTAAATTCACTTCCTCAGTCTTTAGAAAGACTTTGCCCTTCCAGGGGAAAGGCAGGGTGAATACTATGTTTCAATTGTATCTTCAGTCGGAGCAACAGGAAGATGGAGAGGAAATGTTACAGTGCGGGATTCTTTATTATTTATTCTTCTTTTTAAAAAATTTATTTAAATTGTGATTGGAACATGGCATGTGGTTATTATAAAGTTATTACATTCATAATAACAAAAAAACTTTACCATTGTAAAAATTCAAACAAAACAGCATACATAGAGTTTTAGGAGACATTTGTAATCTCTAGATACAAGTCTTTTGTCAGAACGATGTTTTGGGAACATTTTCTTCCATTCTGTTGTTTGCCTTTGTATTTTTTAATGATGTCTTTTGATAAGCAGAAGATTTTAATTTTTATGAGGTCTAAGTTATCTATGTTTTCTTTATGATTAGAGCTTTCTGTGTCCTAAGAACTTTCTTCTTACCTTAAAGTCACAAAGATATTTTTCTGTTTCCTTCTAGAAGCATAACCATTTTAACTTTTATGCTTATTCTACATCTTGAATAAATTATTGCATCTGGTGTGAGATAGGGGTTGAGGTTTACTTTCCCTCTCATGTTGATTTCTAGTTATTTCAATGCAACTTCTGTTGGAAAGACTTTCTTTCCCCACTGAAATACTTTGGGGACTTTGTCAAAGATCAATTGGCTGTTTTTGGGTCAGTCTATTCCTATACCCACTCTTCTCTTCCACTGACCTACCTTTATGCCAGTGTAACACTATCTTTACTATTGTAGTTTTTTCAGTCTTGAGATCAAGTGATGTGTATCCTCTAACTTTTTTTTTTTTAAGACTGTTTTGGCTATTCTAGATCCTACGAATTTCTATATAAACTTAGAATCAAATTATCAGTTTCTATAAAAAGCTGTGCTGATTTCAGTCTTGAGATCAAGTGATGTGTATCCTCTAACTTTTTTTTTTTAAGACTGTTTTGGCTATTCTAAATCCTACGAATTTCTATATAAACTTAGAATCAAATTATCAGTTTCTATAAAAAGCTGTGCTGGAATTTGGGTTGGAATTGTGTAGAAATGATAGACTAATGAAGGGAGAATTAAACTTTGTCAATATTGTCCTGCAATTAATGAACAAAGTAGCTTTCTCCATTTATCTTGGTAAATCTTAATTTACCTCAGTGACACTTATAGTTTTTACTGTAGAGATTTTACACATATTTCTTTAAATTTACCTCTAAGTATTTTAATATTTTTGATATTATTGTAAATGGTATTTATATTTCAATTTCCATTTTTATTGCTTGTATAAAAATATGATGAGTTTTTGGATATGAATTTTGAATCTGTGATCTCATTCGAGTTGATATTTTCCTGGTTTTTAATATGATGAGTGCCTTTTTATTACAAACTGGCCATTTTAGGTATTATGTTATGAGACTCTGGATCTTCTTTAAATCTTCTGTAATAGCAGTCCTCCTCTGACACTTCTTCAGGGAGGGAAGAAGGATGCTGCTTAATTTCTGCCTATTTACTATCAGGTAGGAATGGAAGGCCAGCAAATCTGGCCTTTGCTGGCAGGGGAGGGGTAGAGTCACACATTTTTTTTTTTTGGTGGTGCTTGATTGAAATATAATGGCTGTTGTCTAAAAGTCTTCTTTCTTGCTAGGTTTATCCCCTTTTTGGCTCTTTTTTGGAGGAATAGAATTTGAGCAGAAGTGGTATGTGCCACTTCCAGGCCTTGCCCACAAAAACCTCTAATGTCCTTGCACTTAATCTTCATCTGGGAGTTAGATGGAGAGGTCTCTGCAGACCCAGAGAAGGGCAGAGCCAGGGGATGAAAGTTTTCTGGGTTTCCAAGTAACGAGGTGGGCCAGAATAATCTCTGCCACTCCTACCATTGACTTGTATTGGATGGTGATGTAAGTGAGAAATAACATTTTATTGTGTTAAGCCACTGATATTGTGGAGCTAATATTATTTACCTTAAGTTACACGTGAACTATCCTTGGGTAAGTTACTTAGTCTTTGCAAGCTTGTTTTTACAATTTGAAAAATGAGGATATTTATACATACCTTACATGTTTATAGAGAGAATTAAATGAGACTGCCTTTGTCAAAGTGCTTGCATATTTCCTGGCACATAAGAAGTAGTCAATAAACATTTGTTCAGTCTATTGTTTGCTGAATATGTTCATATGTTGTTATTTATAGAAAGAATTAAATGAGACTGCCTTTGTCAAAGTGCTTGCATATTTCCTGGCACCTAAGAAGTAGTCAATAAACATTTGTTCAGTCTATTGTTTGCTGAATATGTTCATATGTTGTTATACTAATGGATTTGTTATCTCCATATTAAACTAAGGGTTATTGTATTTGTATTTTTGGATGTTTAGTCTATCCCCTTATTCTTCAGCCATCAAAATGATGAAACAAAATGTAAACCTAATATATATTGATCAAAATATTGTGCATTTATCAGTCCACTTAACATAGTTCCTTAGTAAACATTCTTAGTGGGCTTGTGAGTTTGAATTTAAGAACTGTCTTTAATAAACTACATACCACATATAACACAAACTTTGCTTAGCCCTGCCTTGGAATTTTTGGAAACAAAAGTGTATGTTTCAGTGGAAAGATGGAGAGAAAAAGGGCAATTTATATGGGTACATAGTTTTCCCCAGCTACATAAAGCTTATGTGGAAAGCAGATATATATCTCTTGCCTACTAAGTCAGTCCCATTCATTTAAAAAGTCATTTTGAACAGATTATTCTTTAGAAGACAAATCCCAAAAAACAGTGTTAAAGGCAAGAGGGTGGCTGAGATTTCTTCAGTGAGACCAGGTGACGTAGGTGGGATGAAGAGAGGGGGACAGTTTGGATGGGGACTGAAATCCTCAGAATTGAAAGCAGAGGATGGCGTGAGTGGGAAAAGAAAGTAATTTAGAGGACTGGGTGGCAGGAGGATGATACAATTTCTTGGCAAAATGGTTTCACTACTTTTGGGATGATAATATAAAAATCAGATATTATATTATCCTAGATAACTTATAAAGAGAATTTAGAGAAATTCCCAAATTTGAAGAGTTTGTCTAAAACTTACGTTTGTAACTGCACTCTTTTCTACTATTAAACATGTTTATTATTGAATAGCCAACACACATTTGTGTTTCTGTGAAATCTGGTTCTGCTGGTTTGGGTTTTTACCTTCTTCCAGTTTTTATGTTCAGAACATATTCTGCTTCTCAGACCACTACACATATAATACTAGTTTATTCAGTGAAGTACAGACATTGTTGCTTTTCCTTTCTTTCTATAGCCGGTTGTCACCATGCCACCCCTGGCTATTGAATTCATTCAGTTTTCCCAAGTCTTCTTTAACAGTGTCCTTCTTGGAAGTGTTAGTTCATTAGCTATAAAACTCTGCCTTGCTCCAGGCAGGAACATGCAGTGAAATAAATTTATACCTTCTCTTTTTTAAAAAATGAACTTTCTATTTTGGTATAATTTTATATTTATAGAAAAGCTGCAAAGATACTATGGAGAGTGCCCGTATGCCCCTAGTCAGTTTTACCTTTGTTAACATCTTGCATTACCATAGTACATTTATCAAAACTAAGAAAGTGGCATTGGTTCATTACTATTAACTTAACTCCAGACTTTATTTGTACTGAAAGAGTTTTTCCATTGATGTTCTCTTTCTATTCCAATCCATGATACCACATTGTATTTAGCTGTCATATCTCCCCATTTTTCTCTGGCCTGTGACAATTTCTGATCTTTGCTTGTTTTTCATGACCTCGATGGTCTTGAGGAGTACTGGCCAGGTATCCTTTAGAATGAATGTCCCTGATCTTGGTTTGTCTGATGTTTTTCTCATTTTTAGACTGGGGTTATGGGTTTTTATAAAGAATATCTCAGAGGTAAAATGCCCTTCTCATTACACCATATCAGAGAACATGATACTCGCATGACATCACTGGTGAGGTTAACCTTCATCCCTTGGTTAAGATAGCATTTGCCAGGATTCTACACTGCAAACTTACTATTTTTACTTTTTCCTTCCCTGTTTTTAAAAGTGAGTCACTAAGTCTAGCTCACCATCAAGGGTGAGGAATTAAGCTACACCTTCTGAAGGGGGTGGAATATGTACATATATTATTTAGAATTCTTTTGTAATAAAGATTTATCTCCTCCCCTACTTTATTTATTCAATCATTTATTTATATTAATATTTATTTTGCATATATTTATAATTCAGGCCCACAGGGGGAGCAGTAACTTCTAGTTTTGGAGAAATTACTTTTATAAATGTGCTTTTGATGCCTATTTATATTTATTTATATAAGCATAAACACATGCATGTTTATTTTATTCTTTTGGTTATAATCCGCTACTTGGCTATTTATTTTATTGCTCAAATTGTTCCAGCTTTGGTCATTGGGAGCTCTTTCAGTTAGCTCCTATTGTGCCATCTCTTTTATCGAGCTGTTTTCCTTTGTCCTGTATGGACTGGCAACAATATCTCTTCAAAAGATGATGGGGAAAAATGATCTGTCCTCTAAAATATAGATATGGTTTTAGTCAATAGTTTCTACTGCAGACAAATAAAGCCTTTTAATATAGCCATCTCTTTTATCGAGCTGTTTTCCTTTGTCCTGTATGGACTGGCAACAATATCTCTTCAAAAGATGATGGGGAAAAATGATCTGTCCTGTAAAATATAGATATGGTTTTAGTCAATAGTTTCTACTGCAGACAAATAAAGCCTTTTAATATGAAGGACACCTGTAGGAGTGTTATTTACTTTTCAGCTGAGAATAATAAAGGTGTACTTTATGAAGTGCCTGTCATTTAAGCTAGCTGGTACTTGATGTTGTATTAGCATATTTTAAAAAAATGAAGTGACCTTTTCTGACCCAGTTTAATGACATCACTGAAGATATGGGCTCCTTCCTGTGATGTGCACACATTTTGCTTTTAAATCTCCTGTAGTGCAGTGTAGCTTTGTGGCATACCCAAGGGAATGAGTATTTAAGCTTCCTGCAGAGCTACGGTTTCCTACTGGGCTTCCACCTGGGGAAGCATTGCTGTCTCAGACCACTTGATTCTGTTCTACCTGCCTCCAAGGGCATGTTCTACAAGAGGGAGGTTTACACACACACACACACAACACACACACACACACACACACACATTTTTGTCTCAACCTACTTCAAGTTGAGAAGCAAAAGACAATGTATTGTGTAAAAATGGAAGGTTCAGGAACAGAGTCTTCCTGAAAATGCATTTAGAACTACTGGTGGTTGTGTGACTCTGAAAAAGACACTGCATGCCTTCAGGCCTTATTTTCTCTGTCTGTAAAATTAGAACTTCATTATTTCTGGGCATTGTTAAGATCTAACGTCCTATAATGTTATGCTACAGTCAGTGTTATGGTGATTCGTTCCCATGGTTTATAACTTCCACAAAGTTATGGTCAATAGGTTAGGAAGGAATTGGTTAGAAGACACTGCTTCTTTAAAAAGGATCATTAATTTATACTCAAGTGACAATACTATCTATTATTTTCCTCCAGATGTTTAATTGGATCTTACAAAATTGCAGGAATCCTCCAATACCAGTTGTTTAATTCCTGAGCTACCCTTCTCTTTCAACAACCAACTATTTCTGCAAGTTGTAAATAGCTCATCACTTTTCTCATGATATGGCGTTAGCTTCCCAAATTGGCACAGGAAACATCTGCCATAACCATTTCTCATTAGGGCATAAGGCACTGCACACTTTTGTTCAATATGTTCAATGCAGAATTTGGTGATTTTAGGGCTGGTACTCTGAGAGATAGGCAAAGAAGATCACTGCTTGGGGAGAGAAGACCTGGGGCTGGGAGCAGAGAGAATGACATCTGGGAGGCCATGTGGTATAGGAATAGGGACAGTAACCTGGAGCATCCCTCAGAACAGAGGGCTTCCTTGAAGGGTGGCTGGAAGAGGGTTATGTGCATATTTTTATAATTCATTTCCAAGGGAAAAATAGCCTCTAGTTTTGGGGAAATTACATTTATAAATCTGCTGTTGACGCCCAGTAAAAATGTTAATGATGCTTTATATTTATATAGCACTATTATTTTCAAATTTATTTTCACATTAATTTTCTGGTTTTAATTTTGAACATTTAGTCTTTCTATCAAACACACACATTTATACCTACACTTTGCCTCTCATGTTGATATTTAGCCATTTCTCTTTTCTTGGCTGGTTTTCTTATGATTTGTTACTTGTCATAGGTGGTGTGTTGTCTCTCATATTTATGCATGTCTTGGAATTGCCTTTGTTCCAGACTGTCATTTCAAGGGTGGTTATTTAAAGAGTATCCTTGGAAGATATAGATGGGGAAAGGGAGGCATGCTTACTGTCTAGTATGATAAAGATAATGTATCCCTTCAGAGTAAAGGGAGGGCATGCTTATTGCCCATTATAAAAGACTTGGTTTCTCTGAGATCAGTATGCAACTTCTAATACAACCCTCTGCATGTGCAAGAGTCATCTGGCCCTCTTTTCATCATCCTGTGGGAATTTGGGCTTGGAAAATTGGTGCAAGAAAATACTGGTGCTCTGGCTAATGCTTTTGCTGTGAGTAATAAAGTTCTTACTCTCTGATCTAGGAGTCTCTTGTGCTACACTGGCTTTCATGAAACTGGCATACTAATTTGTCAGCTTACAAACAAGGTAAAATATCACAGGGAGTATTTTGTAGTCTACTGCCCATTGTGAACTCCTAGTGGGGCATAGAACTACCAGTTGTGGGGGATGATCTTCTTTAGATTAAAAGTTGCCTTGAACTTGATGTTGTACCATAGAAAGAACTAAGAACTTGGATTTCAAAACAACTGTATTCAAGTATACATTTGGTCACTTTCTAGCTTTGTAATGCTGGCAAGTCAATATCTCTGTGCCTTTTCTCCTTCTCTGTTTAATGGAGATGACCTATTTCATGAGATAATAGTTAAGAGCAAATGAAATCAAATATACTTGTGCTATCCAATATGGCAGCCTTATATGGCTATTTAAATCTAAATTAAATTACATTGAAAATCAGTTCCTCAGTTACACTAGTGTCACTTTTCAAATGCTTCATTGGCACATGTGATTAGTGGCTATATATTGGATAGAACAAAAAATATATAACATTTTTGTGATGGCTCAAAATTCTATTGGACAATGCTGACAAAGCTCTCTATCCAGTATGGAGAGTTAGAGAAATATGAAATAGTTTTCTTGTTCCTTTGCTGTTATTAGGAGGTTGGATAACATAAGCTTGTCCACCTTACTGCTAACTTGTGGTAATTTTAAGATTCATGTATGCCAAGGAGATCCTTAACTTTTTATATGCAATGAAAACTTAATGGGAGTGTGGCAACAGAGACGAGGCTGGGAACGACAACTAAACTTCATCTCATGTGTCAGTGGGCTGCTCTGACTGGTGTTGAACTATTGAACTTAGATTCTTAAGGCTGCATTTGGGTTCACCATGAGAATTGCTGTGAATTGATGAGCAGTATTTGCTGTGGGTGTGGGAAGGGACTGGGAAGCATGCACACTATATATTTGCCATTTTTTTCTTTTTTTTTCTTTTTCTTTCTTTTTTTTTTTTTTCTTTTTCCATGTCCGGCAACAGATCGCAACCCTCAGTGTCGCCCCCGTACTGGACCGGGAGCTGCTCTGACTGGTGTTGAACTATTGAACTTAGATTCTTAAGGCTGCATTTGGGTTCACCATGAGAATTGCTGTGAATTGATGAGCAGTATTTGCTGTGGGTGTGGGAAGGGACTGGGAAGCATGCACACTATATATTTGCCATTTTTTTCTTATATTTGTTTTTTACTTTGTATTTGGTTGTCTTGCCTCAAAAAGTAAATGTGTTTTGCCTTTGCCTTTGTATAGACATAGTTATATTGTCTGACTCCCAAGTTTACAATATTTACTTTGTCAATTTTTGCCTCCTTTTCTTTTTCCTTCCTCAATATTGTGGTTATTAAGGGGGCCAAGGGGACTTTGCTATGTTTCTTCTCACCCCTGGTGAACCTCCTTAGTTACTAAGCTATTATTAGCCACAGTCCCTTCTAGAATATAGTTAATTAGATGAAACTATTTTCCTGCAAAGTGTTGAAAGAGTCCATAGGAATTAGTAGTACTAATCAGAATTTGAAAGGACACTAATATCTTTGTAAATGGTATAGGCTTTATTTATTTTTTCTTCTTAAACTGCTACAAGTGAGGTACTTCAGATGTAATAGGAAAGACAAACAGTTTAATCTCATATAAACTCCAACTCATGGGTGCTGGCTGGTGGAATGTCAGGCTGCAGATTCAGAGGCAGTGTCTAAACTTGGCAGAAGGGAGTTATAATCAATGGTCAATCACTAGTAAGTAGCTTGGTATCTAAAGAGCTTGGTATGTAAAGACTCTAATATAAAAAAGCAAAGACTTTTTATTTCCCTGTAATCAAAAAAAGTCATTGTCCTTGCAAGTGGCAGCGAAGGTCTTGAGGGCCTTGATTCAATCTAATTTCAATCCTAGCTCCTGCTAGAGGAAAGCAAATTCTTCAAATCGCTATGCTAACGAATTCTAGTTCTTGTGAGAAAACTCGTAAAACTGTGATCCTTCATGATAGATTTTAATGTTTATAAAAAGCACAGCAAGGTAGTGATATAATGTTTTTCCCTTCCAAAATAGCATAAATAGTAAATAACACCCCTCTAGACATTGAAAATAGTAAACATCACCAAAATTTGTTCTATAAATATGAAGAATGCCACCATGACTTTTTAGCTAATAGCTGTGCCAATTCTTCAGATGTTTAGGACTGATAGACCAGACAATGGCAGTTTTTCTGAGGTGAATATCATATGCAGAAAAATATCTCATGTTTATCACACAAAGTAAGAGGGGAAGACCGAGGAGAAATGTATGGAGAAGAAAAGATCCCAGTAAATTTAATTTTTAATTAAAGTCAGAATCATTCCAATACTAGATAGATAAGAGGGGGGTGAGGGAGGAGGGAGGGAGGTTTCAGTGATGGGCCATAATAATCAACCACATTGTATATCAACAAAATAAAAATTCAAAAAAAAAAAAAACTTCAAAAAAAAAAAGTTTCCCTTGTTGCAAGTATACTGCAGAGTTTATAAGAAGCAAGTGAATGCACATATTTAATTCTATTCAATTCTTCAAACCTGGGTAGAGACCTATAACTGCACAGATGCTACTGGGGCTAAAGAATGGTGATGCTCCTTGCCTTGGAGGTGCTCACAGTGCAACAGGGAAGGTAGTTCTGACACTGTCTCTACTGACCAGCGCTATTCAAGTTCCTTTGGTCTGGAGCACCTTCCCTCATTTATTCTGCTCACTTGAGTCCTACTCTTTTTCCAAGGCGCCTAAATTGCATCCTGTCTGTGAGGTCTTTTTGGGCATTCCTTATAGTTATTTGTTTACATATACAGGACCAAGTTAAGACTTTCAAGGGCTCAGGGATTATGAAAACATTTTGATATTCCCTCTATGTGAATTAAAAAATGCTAAACAGTTGTAAGTACAAGGAAGTCCCACAAAGTTTTTACTTTTATTTCAATGACTATTTTAATGCTTTTTAAGGACACATCAAGGATTAGCTTGTTTCAAATGCTTTCTTTTTACTTGTCTCTATTTTTGGTGATCCTGCATTGTAATTCTACAAGTATACTTGATTTGCTTTGGGGTACACCAGCACTGTTCAAGTCTGTTTCCTACACTGAATTGAGAGTACCATCTTTGTTTCCTTAGTTCACAGCCCAGAAAGTAGCAGACAGATCTTCAATAAGCATTTGTTGAGTGACTGAGTTAATAAATTGTAGTTCTTTATTGTCACTTGGCATATGTTGTCTTTGAGTATTCATAGAGTATCCAGAACAAAATAGATGTTCATAAATTCTTGTTTGATGATGTTTGTATTGTGATGGTTAGCATTGCATCTAGGTTTGATTTTATGATTATTTCACATCAGGGAAATGTGAGCAGAAGTGATGTGTGCTGCTTCTGGGTTGGGTCATAGCTTTTAAGAAGCAGGGATGTTTCTCCATGTTTTCTTCTTCCACTGGCTGAATGCAGAAGATTATGAGGCCCTGAATGGTGGAACCACGAGATAGAGGAAGTCTGTGTCCCAAATCACCACATAGAGAACTACCTTCCAATCAGGAGTTGTCAATTTGGACCATTATATGAGCAAGAAACAAACTTCTGTTGTGTCAAGCCACAGACATTTCAGGGTTTACTTGTTATAGTACTTAGGGTTGTTCCGATAAAGAATTGTAATTAAGTTCCTAAAGTTAGTGTCTCTGTTTTCTCTTGTTGGTGGCTCACTCTTGCCTTTGGTTAGGGTACATTACTGAAACCCAAGTTTTGGGTGGATTCCTTGTATAGAGTTGTTCTAAACACTGAAGCTCAGACAACTGTGCTTTGACTTTAAGGGAGGCCAGGTGAGAGAATGTGGATTGATCAGTTCAAATCCAATTATTCACTTTGTGAAAAACATCCTAATGAGAGTAGAATTATATGACCTCCCACCATGGAAGATGACATTAGATTTTACGTATGTGTGTTCTGAAACCACTATTGCTTTTGTTTCTTAAGTCTGAAGATGTGGCCTTTTGAGGCCCAAATGTATATGCCAGTCACAGAATGCCACAGGGAAGTGAGGCTTCACTTAAAAATGAAAGCCATTGAAGCAACAGAGATCCATTTACCTCCTGGATCAAACTGGAATTTCTTACAGCAATAGAGAGGATAGNAAGGCCAGCAAATCTGGCCTTTGCTGGCAGGGGAGGGGTAGAGTCACACATTTTTTTTTTTGGTGGTGCTTGATTGAAATATAATGGTTGTTGTCTAAAAGTCTTCTTTCTTGCTAGGTTTGTCCCCTTTTTGGCTCTTTTTTGGAGGAATAGAATTTGAGCAGAAGTGGTATGTGCCACTTCCACACCTTGCCCACAAAAACCTCTAATGTCCTTGCACTTAATCTTCATCTGGGAGTTAGATGGAG
>NW_007727452.1:410525-414283 GCF_000696425.1 Galeopterus variegatus | reverse complement strand
CGATAAAATGGGGGCAGCTCTGTTGTGGGCGCCTAGCCTGGTGTGGTAGGCGGGAGCCAGGTGAGCGGTGAGCAGTCGGGCTTCGCCCCACAAGTGGGGCTGGGCTGGGGGTGACTCACAGAGCTCGCAGAGTTGGGCTTGTCCGGCGTGTTTCACTCCGTTTCTGTGCCATTTCTGCTTGCTTTCTTGGCCTTTGTTGTCTGGGCTGCTCGCTTGTTTCCGCAGCAGGGCTTGGGTGCTCTCAGGAGTCTTCTTTTGTGTCGGTCCTCAAACCTCAAACCTGTTGTTTCTTGTTTGTCATTGTTGAAAGAATTATTCGTTTTTTGTTGCTCTTGGAAATGCAATTAGTATTCTGGTATCACAGTGCACACTTCTCAGGATCGCGCTGTCTCCTGGCACGGCCGCTCCAGACCCGTCGCCATCTTGGAATCCCTCCATTGCCCATTTTTTAATTGGGTTAATTCATTGTCTTTGAGATGAAAGAGTTCTTTATGAGACATATGATTTGAAAATATTTTCTTCCATTGCGTAGGCTTTTTTCACTTTCTTGATAATGTCCTTTAAAGCATAAAGGCTTCCGATTATTTGGAAATCAGATTTACCAATTTTTTTGTTGCTTGTGCTTTTGGTGTAAATCTAAGAATCCATTGCCAAATCCAAGATCATGAGATTTATACCTGCATTTCTTCCAATAGGTTTATAGGTTTAGTTCTTACATTCAATAAATTGATCCATTTTGAAATATTCTTTGTATAGTGAAGTAGGCAACTTCATTGTTTTCCATGTGTTTATCTGGTGTGGTCCACGCCATGGCAGGATCCTAAAGGAATCAGCGTGGGCTGCCCTCTCCAAATTGGCAGGACCGCCGGAGGGAGAGCTGTTGGCAAGGCTGCAGCTACGAGCACTTGCTACAACCATAAGGATTTCTGCCTTGGCATAGTGGTACTGCTTTTTCTTTCAATATTTTAGTTAGCGTGGCAGTTCTCTGAATTCCCAAAAGACTAAAAATAACACAAATGATTATGCGATCATTGAACTAAACATTCCCACAGAGGATCCAAGTAAATTGGATAATTCTAAATTGTCCCTTTATGACAAATTGAGCACACCAACATGTTCCAAAAGCACCACTCATGACTAAATATGAGCTGCAGCATAATGTAAGCTGGCAAACATCATTTACTGGAGGTTATATTAATGGCAAAAGAATGGTTGGTATTAATGGGAAATTATATGATTGGGATAAATTAAGTATATGGGAATGAAACTGTAGAATCTCCTTTACTTGGTGGTGTTCAGTTTTAAATAAATCATTAACAATCAGGTGTTGGGATAAAAATATATGCCTTAAAATTATTAAACCTGCAAAATTAGATCTTAGAAAAATAAGAGAGTACACCTGGTTTTGTGAGGGATGGTGCTGTGCATAAGGACACTTTCACATTTAGATCAAGATTACAGGGCCACAGCCAATGTATAACCTTAAAATGTACATGATAATGCTGCTCAAATATCCACTGTTCTTTTTCCATATAATCAGTAGGTTCATTCCATTAGAACATAAGATCATTAGACTCCCATTAGAATTTAAATGTTAGCATTGTTCCTTTTAGCAAATTTGTACTTACATTTAGCAATAGACATAGGTCATATGATAGTACTGTCTTTCACTTTGTAACCGCAATAGCCACCACCCTGTTAATAGGGTAGATATTAACCACAGCTTGCCAACAGGAAAAGTTCACAGGTTAACTTCAGGGCAATGAGAAGATGGTCCTGATCTGATAACCTGATACCAAAAGGAAGAAGCACGAGCTAACCACCTGAGACATGCTAACAAAGGGGGAAAAAAACTGGCTTCCCCTGTCCCTTTTGAATTATTAATTCAAGCTTGCTGATGTAATAAAAATAGTACCCCAAAACCCCCTGCAGAGGAAAAACTAAATAAAAGGCATTGTCTCATCATCTACTGTGCTCCAGCTGCAACACGCTGACAGCCCACAGAGAGAGAACATGCATATTGATGCATTGACATCTCTGTCTGTGTTTGTTATTTTTGCCGGCTTCTTTATCCCTCTTTCAAGGACCCCCAAACTTGACTGGAGCTGGTCTTCGGCATTTATCCAGTTCTAGCATCATTTATTGATTATAAATTCTTTCCTTGTTGAATGATCTTGGCACCCTTGTCAAAAATCAATTGAATATTTGAGTTTATTTCTAGACTCTGACATCTACTGCATTGTTCTATATATCTGTCCTTATGTCAATACCACACTGCTTTGATTGTGGTAGTTTTACAGTATGTTTTGAATTATGAGTCCTCCAACTTTATTTTTCTTTTTCAATATTGTTTAGTCTGTTTGGGACCCCTTTCAATTCCATATGAAATTGAGGATTGGGTTTTCCATTTCTTCAAAAAAAATGGCCATTTGAATTTTCGTGGGAAGTGCATTGAATCTCTAGATCACTTTGCCATTTTAGCAACATTAAGTCTTCCAATCCATAAAGATGGGATGTCTTTTTATTTAAAGTGGTCATCTTTATTGTCTTTCAGCAAAGTTTCATAGTTTTCAGTGTACTAGTCTTTCAACTTTTAGGTATTTCATTCTTTCATATACTTTTGTAAATGGGATTGTCTTCTTAAATTCCTTTACATATGTTTCATTGCTGGTGTATAAAAATTCAGTTGATTTTGTATGTTGATCTTACACCCTGCACTTCTGTTGTATTCATTTATTGGCTCTATTGGTTGTGTGTGTGTGTGTATGTGTGTATTTTCTGTATGTACAAAATAATGTCATTGCACATAGAGATAGCTTTACTCTTCTTTTTCTAATTTGGATGCACTTTATTTCTTTTTCATGCCCAATTGCTTTGGCTAGTACTTCCAGTACAATGTTGAATAGCAGTGGTGAATGCAGGCATCATTGTCTTATTCCTTATCTTAGGGGAAAATCTTTCACTCTTTTACCACTGAGTATGATTGTAGGCATTGAATTTTCATAAATGCTCTTTATCATGTTAAGTTCCTTTCTATTCCTGTTTTGCTGATTGTTTTTATTAACAAAAAGTGTTGAATTTTTTCAATTACATTTTCTGCCTTTATTAAGATGATTTTTTTGTTGTTTATTAATTCTGTTAATATGGCCTATTACATTGACTGAAGTTTTTAAAAATGATGAATCACCCTTGGTTTCCTAGGGAAAATCTTACCTGATTAAGGTGTATAATCCTTTTAATGTGCTCCTGTATTCTATTTCTTAGTATTTTATTGAGGAAATTTGCACCTATATTCATAGGAGATATTGGTGAAGGATACTTTTTTCTTTTGGGATCTTTTTCTGGCTTTGGTACCTGGATAATGCTGGCCTTATAAAGTAAGGTCTGAAGTGCTGTTATCTTCTATTTTTTGGAAGAGTTTGAGTAGCATTGTTGTGTCCCGACCCACGGGATATTCAACGCAGACCCTGGAGGGGGGAGTGGGAATCGGATGGGACAAGAGACATGAGAAATTGAGACAAGACAGTATTTTGATCAAGTCTCGTTTATTGATTCTTAGGTTACATCTTATATAGGAGAAAGCAGGCATGCTGCAAAGGGTCTGGAATGTAAAGATATGATAATATCTTGAGGAGAGACAAAGACAGGACATTCAAAGTAAAGGTTGCCACCCAGAATGTTTATGGTTAAACAGTTTCTAGAGAAGGATAAAAGGTCACTTGCAAATTAACTTGCATAGCCAGGAGCAATCAGTTTCT
>NW_007727452.1:403517-409551 GCF_000696425.1 Galeopterus variegatus | reverse complement strand
CATCTTATATAGGAGAAAGCAGGCATGCTGCAAAGGGTCTGGAATGTAAAGATATGATAATATCTTGAGGAGAGACAAAGACAGGACATTCAAAGTAAAGGTTGCCACCCAGAATGTTTATGGTTAAACAGTTTCTAGAGAAGGATAAAAGGTCACTTGCAAATTAACTTGCATAGCCAGGAGCAATCAGTTTCTGGCATAAAGATTTTGAGGCAGTTATCATGTAAAGCACGGCCATCTGAGCAGATTATCACGTAGGAGCGGTCTCACAAGAAGGGGTGTGGGGCTTCAGGCCCCCAACAGTTGTTAACTCTTTTTCAAGTGTTTGGTATAATTCACTGGTGAAGCCATATGGTTTTGGCCTTTTTCTTTTTTGGGGAAGTCTTGATTACAAATTTTATTTCCTTACTTTTATAGTTCTGTTGAAATTTTCTATTTTTTCTTACATCAGTTCTGGTCATTAGTATTCTTAAAAATTTGTCTGCTTATTTAAATTGTTGGCATACTATTGTTCACAGTATTCTCTTATCTTTTAAATTTTCTTATATTTGGAAAGTAATGTTTCAACTTTCATTTCTGATTTTAGTTATATGCATCTTCCTTTTAAAAGTCTAGTTAAAAGTTCGTTAATGTTCTCGATCTTTTAAAAGAACCAACTTTTGTTTTCATTGTTCTTTCTGCTTATCTGTCTTCTCTATTTCATTTATCTCTCCTATAATTTGTACTATTTCCTTCCTTCATTCATGGATTTTCATTTCTTTTTATAGTTACTGAAATTTAAAGTTAGGTCATTGATTTGTAATCTTTCTTCTTTTTAAAGTGGACATTTACAGCTATAAATTTCCCACTGAGCACTGATTTTGTTGGATTCCGTAATTTTTGGTATGTTGTTTGTTTTATTCATCTCAAGGTATTTTATTCTCTGACTTCCCTAGTGTTTTCTTCTTTGACTCATTGATTAAGAATGTGCTATTTATTTTGCATATATTTGCTAATTATCCTGTTATCCTTTTGTTATTGATTTCTAGCTTAATTTCAATGTAGTTGAAGAAGATACTTTGTATTATTTCAATCTTTTGATATTTATTTGTAATTATTTTATGGCCTGTAGTATGATGAGTGCTAGAGAATGTTTCCTGGGCACTTGAGAAGAATGTGGATTCAACTTTTGCTGAGTGGTGTCTGTAGGGGTCTGTTACGTCTATTTAGTTTAATGTGTTGTTGAATTCCTTTATCTCTTCATTGACATTCTTTGTAGGTATTGTATCTATTATTGACAGTGAGGAATTAAATTACCCTACTGTTATTGCAGAGTTATCTATTTCTACATTCTCTCTTCATTTCTGTCAATGTATGCTTTATGTATTTGGGGCTGTGTTTGGTACAATGTGTTTGGTTTTGTTACAACAGAATGCCAGAAAATGGTGAATTTATAAAGAAATAGAATTTATTGCTTACAGTTTTGGAGGTTGGGAAGTTCATCTGTTTAGGGTGTTTTTTGGTGAGGACTCCAGTGAGGTAGGGTATCACATGGCAAAATTGCAGAAGCAAGAGGGAGAAAGAGTTTCACATGCACTCTCCTTTTAAAACCATCAGAGCTATGCCATGACCACCCTTAAACCATCAATGGATTAATCCATTCACTAGGGCATAGTCCTCATAATCTAATCACCTCTTAAAGGCTCCACCTTTCAATTACTTTAATAGTATTTCCCGTTTGTTTTCTTCTTGGACTCATAAGTCATTAAGTAGAATGCTGTTTAATTTCCATGTGTTTGTATAGTTTCCAGAATTTCATTTGTTATTGATTTCTAATTTTACTCCATTGTGGTCTGAAAAAATACATGGGTTAATTCCTATTTTTTTGAATTTGTAGAGACTTGATTTGTGACCTAACATGTGATCTATCCTGGAGAATGGTCTATGTGCTGATGAAAAAAATGAATATTCTGAGGTTGTTGGCTGGAATGTTCTGTAGATATCTGCCGAGTCCAATTGGTCTAGTGTGTTATTTAGATCTTGTGCTTCTCTGCTGATTCTTTGCCTAGATGATCTGTCCAATATTGAGAGTGGGGTGTTCAGGTACCCTACTATTATGGTATTAGTGTCTATTTCCTTCTTTAGGTCTAACACAGTTTGTTTTATAAATCTGGCTGCTCCGACATTGGGTGCATATATATCTATGATTGTTAAGTCTTCTTGATGGATCGATCTTTTATCATTATGTAGTGTCCCTCATTATCTCTTTTTTATGGGTTTTAGTTTAAAGTCTATTTTATCAGATATAAGAATAGCTACTGCAGATTGTTTTCCATTTCTGTTTGCATGGTAAATCTTTTTCCATCCTTTCACTCTTAGTCTATGTGAGTCTTTGTGGGTGAGGTGGGTCTCTTGAAGGCAGCATATAGTTGGGTCCTATTTTTAATCCAGTCAGCCAGTCTGTGTCTTCTGATTGGGGAATTTAATCCTTTTACATTAAGAGTCATTATTGAAAAGTTTTGATTTAACCCTAGCATTTTATTGATTTTTGTTTGGATGTCTTAAGTGTCTTTTGTTCCTTTCTTTCTTTTTTACTGTTTGTTTTCTGTATTTGTTGGTTCCTCAGGTTGTAGATAGCCTTTTTTGTTTGTTTGTTTGTTTTCTCTTCATAGATGCCATTTTTATTATACTAGTGGGTTTTGATTTTTCTTGGGTTTTTATGGCAGTGGCAGTTGTTTTTCAGGTACTAAACCCAGTACTCCCTTGAGAATTCCTTGTAAGGCTAGTCGTGTGGTAGTGAACTCCCACAGTTTTTGTTTGTCTGAGAAATACACTATTTGCTCTTCATTTTGGAAGGATAGCCTTGTGGTGTAGAGTATTCTTGGCTGCCAATCTCTGTCTTATAGTATTTTGAATATATCAGCCCATTCCTTTCTGGCTTTTAGGATTTGTGATGAAAAGTCTGATGTTAGTCTTATTGGGGTTCCCTTATAGGTGTTTTGACACTTCTCTCTTGCACCTTTTAAGATTGTCTCTTTGCCTTTGAGTTTTGCCAATTTGACTATAACATGTGTTGGAGAAGACCTTTTTGGGTTGAATAAATTTGGGGATCTTTGAGCTTCCTGAATCTGAAGATCTGTGTCTTTTTCAATAACTAGGAAGTTTTCTGCCACTATTTTGTTGAATAGTTTTCAATGCAATCTCCTTTTTCCTCCCCTTCTGGAATACCCATGACTTAGATATTTGAGCGCTTAAGGTTGTCTGATATTTCTCTTAGATTATCCTGAATGCTTTAAATTCCTTTTTCTTTTTCTTTTTTTGTCTGCCTGTGTTATTTCAAACAGCTCATCTTCAAGGTCAGAAGTTCTCTCCTCTACTTCTGCAAGCCTGCTGGTTAAGCTCTCTGTCGTGTTTTTTATTTGGTCGAATGAATTCTTCAGCTCAGCAGGCTCTGCTACATTCTTTTTCAGGGCATCGATTTCCTTGTACATTTCTTCTTTCAGGTCCTGTATACGTTTCTTCATTTCTATCATGTTGCCTAGCTGAGTTTTCTTGTATTTCATTCAGTTTCCTTAGAAATATCACTCGAAATTCCTTGTCAGACATTTCAAGGGCTTCTTGTTCTATCAGATCCAGCGATTGAGAGTTATTACCCTTTGGTGTTGTACTTTCTTGATTTTTCATATTTCTGGTATTTTTCCTTTGATGTTTAGTCATTGTGGCATGGGGTGTCACAGTCTACAGGTTTGACATGATTGTCTAGCTAGGATGTTACTGGGCTTGCCAATTTGGTATGGCTACCTCAGTTTCTGCTCGTTTAGCCACTAGTGCCTTGTTTGCATGGTTGCCTTGGGTCTTGGCCCTCTTCTGGGAGCCAACTATCTGGTCAGCATGCACTCGGCCAGGCTGCTGGGTTGCAGGCTGGCCCCGCAGGGTGTGTGGTCTCTGCGGAGCTTCCATCTCCCCTGCTGGACGTCTCCCTCCTCCACACGCACTCGGCCAGGCTGCTGGGTCACACGCTGACACCGCAGGGCATGTGGTCTCTGTGGAGCTTCTACCTCCCCTGCTGGATATCTCCCTGCTCCACGTGCACTCGGCTCGGCTGGGCGTGGAGTCGGGTGGTGGATGTGAGGCCTACATGCTGGGTTGCGGGCCGGCACCGCAGGGTTTGTGGTCTCTGTGGAGCTTCTGCCTCCTCTGCTGGATGTCTCCC
The DNA here is from genome assembly GCF_000696425.1 of Galeopterus variegatus. NCBI lineage: Eukaryota > Metazoa > Chordata > Mammalia > Dermoptera > Cynocephalidae > Galeopterus > Galeopterus variegatus. The sequence goes on along the minus strand of NW_007727452.1, from coordinate 405,359 downwards.
TGCTCGGCATGCACTCAGATGCTGGGTCATGTGCCAGCCCCACAGGGCATGTAGTCTCTGTGGAGCTTCCAACTCCCCTGCTCCACATTTATTGAAACTAATGAAAATAATGATACATCATACCAAAACCTGTGGGATACTGCAGAAGCAGTACTGAGGGGGAAATTTATCACATTAAATGGTTAGTTCAGAAGAATGCAAAGATGGCAAGTGAACAACCTAACACTTCACCTTAAAGAACTAGAAAAACAAGAACATTCCAAACCCAAAGTTAACAGATGGAAAGAATTCATTAAGATCAGAGCAGAACTTAATGAAATTGAAACCCAAACTACAAGAAAAAAGATCAAAGAATCAGAAAGTTGGTTTTTTGAAAAGATAAATAAAATTGACAAATCATTCCCATGACTAACTAAAAAAGGAAGAGAAAAGATCCAAATAACCAAAAATAGAAATGAAAAAGGTGATATTACAACTGATACATCTGAAATACAAGGAATCATCCAAGACTACTGTAAACAGCTACATGCCAACAAATTTGAAAATCTGGAGGAAATGGATAAATTTCTGGACACACACAAGCTACCAAAACTGAGCCAAGAAGATGTAGAAAATCTGAACAGACCAATAACAATAAAGGAGATTGAAGCTATTATCAGAAGGCTCCCAACAAAGAAGAGCCCAGGACAAGATGGATTCACAGCAGAATTCTACCAAACATTCAAAGAGGAATTGACACCAATTCTCTACAAACTATTCCAAAACATTGAAACAGAGGCAGATCTCCCTAACTCATTTTATGAAGCAAACATGACTCTGATACCAAAAACCAGGTAAAGATACAACTGAAAAAGAAAACTACAGGCCAATACCCTTGATGAATGTAGATGCAAAAATCCTCAATAAAATACTAGCTAAAAGAATACAGCAACACCTATGTAAAATTATTCACCACGATCAAGTGGGATTCATCCCAGGGATGCAAGTTTGGTTAAACATATGCAAAGCAATAAATGTGATACACCATATTAATAACATCAAACACAAGGACCATATGATCATCTCTATAGATGCTGAAAAAGCATTTGATAAAATTCAGCACTCATTCATAATAAAGACCCTCTATAAGTTAGGTATAGATGGAAAGTATCTCAACATAATTAAAGCCATATATGATAAACCCACTGCCAATATCTTCCTGAATGGGGAAATATTGAAAGCTTTTCCTTTAAGAACAGGAACAAGAGAAGGATGCCCACTCTCAACACTCCTATTCACCATAGTGTTGGAAGTACTAGCCAGAGCAATCAGAAAAGAGAAAGAAATCAAGGGCATCCAGATTGGAGAAGATGAAGTCAAACTGTCCCTCTTTGCAGATGATATGATCCTATATAGAACAGCCTAAAGCCTCTACAAAAACAATCATGGAGTTGATAAATGATTTCAGCAAAGTAGCAGGATATAAGATCACAAAAATTAGTAGTATTTCTATTCTCCCATAGTGAACATGCAGAAAGGGAAATCAAGATGGCTTGCCCAATTACAATAGCCACCAAAAAAATAAAATACTTAGGAATTGAATTAACCAAGGATTTGAAAAATCTTTATAATGAGAACTACAAACGACTGCTGACAGAAATTATAGAGGATATAAGCAGATGGAAAGATATCCCATGCTCTTGGATTAGAAGAGTCAATATTGTGAAAATGTCCACACTACCCAAGGTGATATACAGATTCAATGCAATCCCCATCAAAATTCCAATGACAATTTTCTCAGTAATGGAAAAAACTATCCAGACATTTATGTGGAATAACAAAAGACCATGCATAGCCAAAGCA
>NW_007727452.1:399055-403145 GCF_000696425.1 Galeopterus variegatus | reverse complement strand
CACACACCTACAGCCATCTTATCTTTGAAAAAGGCACCAAGCCTATACACTGGGGAAGAGACTGCCTCTTCCACAAATGGTGCTGGGAAAACTGGATATCAATATGCAGGAGAATGAACCTAGACCCATACCTCTTTCCATATTCTAAAATAAACTCAAAATGGATTAAAGAATTAAATATACACCCTGAAACAATAAAACTCCTTAAAGAAAACATAGGAGAAACACTTCACGAAGTAGGACTGGACACAGACTTCATAAATATTACCCCAAAAGCACAGACAACCAAAGGAAAAATAAACAAATGGGATTACATCAAACTAAAAGGCTTCTGCACAGCAAAAGAAACAATTAACAGAGTGAAAAGACAACAAAATATTTGCAAAATATACATCTGACAAAGGATTAATATCCAAAATACGGGAGGAACTGAAACAACTTTCCAAGAAAAAAACAAGCAACCCTGTTCAAAAATGGGCAAAGGAACTAAATAGGCATTTCTCAAAGGAAGATATATGAATGGCCAACAGACACATGAGAAAATGCTCAACATCACTCAGCATTTGGGAAATGCAAATCAAAACCACAATGAGATACCATCTCACCCCAGTTAAGATCACTGATATCCCGGGCCGGCCCGGTGGCGCACTGCTACAGTGCACCGCTTGGGAGCGCGGCGGCGCTACCGCCGAGGGTTCTGATCCCACATACAGACCAGTTCCCGCTCACTGGCTGAGCGAGGTGCGGGCACAACACCGAGGGTTGCAATCCTGTTGCCGGTCCCGGTCCGGTGGTACGGGCGTGACACTGAGGGTTGCGATCCGTTGCCGGATACGAAAAAAGACAGAAAGGAAAAAAAAAAGATCACTTATATCCCAAAGACCGTGAATCATAAATGCTGGCGAGGTTGTGGAGAAAAAAGAACTCTCCTACATTGCTGGTGGGACTGCAAAATTGTGCATCCTCTATGGAAAATGGTATGGAGGTTCCTCAAACAATTGCAGATAGATCTACCATATGACCCAGGTATCCTACAGCTGGGAATATGCCCTGAGGAATGGAAATCATCAAGTCGAAGGTATACCTGTTCTCCAATGTTCCTTGCAGAATTCTTTACAATAGCTAAGAGTTGATACCAGCCAAAATGTCCATCATCAGATGAGTGGATATGGAAAATGTGGTATATCTACACAATGGAATACTACTCTGCTATAAAAAAGAATGAAATACTGCCATTTGCAACAACATGGATGGACCTAGAGAGAATTATATTAAGTGAAAGGAATCAGGCACAGAAAGAGAAATATCACATGTTCTCACTTATTTGTGGGAGCTAAAAATAAATAAATAAGTAAACAAAAAACTGGGGCAGGGGGAGGGAAGAAGACTGAACAATTACAATTCCCTGAAGTTCATACGACAAGGCAATAGAAAGGACATTTTTGGGAGGGAGTGGGGAGAGTTAGGAGGAAAGGAGGTTTTGGTAATTGGCCACAATAATCAATCACATTGTATATTGACAAAATAAAAAAATAAACCAAAAATCAGGTGTGTTTCTATACTAACAACAAACTCTACACGAAAGAAATTAAGAAAACTATCCCAGTTACAATAGCATTGAAAAAATAAAACTCTTAGAAATAAATTTAATTAAAGAGGAAAAAGATCTGTACACTGATAACTATAGGACATTTATGAAAGAAACTGAAGAAGACACAAATAAATGGAAAGATGTTCGATGTTTATGGATTGGCAAAATAAACATTGTTAAAATGTCGATACTACCCAAAGCAATCTACAGATCCAATGCAATTCCTATCAAAATTTCAATGATAAAAAAAATATTTCCCACACTCAACACTGTTACAGTGGGAATTATGTTTCAATGAGCTTTGGCGGGAAATTCAATCACAGCATGCATATGTTTGTAATTATTATATCTTTCTGAAGATGGACCCTTTTATCAATACATAATATCTTTCTTTGTCTCTTGTAACACTTATGGACTTAAAATTTATTTTATATTAGTATAGTCACCCCAGCTTTGTTTTGGTTATTATCTGCATGGAATAAGAGAGTCCTTTGAAAAGTTCATAGAAATGTAAAAGAAAATATGAATCTAACAGGGAACTTTTTGAAGTACCTTAGTATGTTTTTCCATTCTTTCTCTTTTAACCTGTTTGTGTCTTTGGACCTATCATGAATCTGTTGTAAACAGAATATATTTGTATTATTATTATTTTATCCATTCTGCCATTCTCTGACTTTTAATTGGTTACCTTAAATATTTACTTTTAAAATGATTACTGATAATACAGGACTTATTTTTGTAATTTTGCACTTTCTTTATATAGCTTACATATTTTTGTTCCTCAGTTACTGCAATAGTGTCTTCTTTAGTTTTTGATTGATGTTTTCCAGTGTGGCACTTTTATTTTCTCTTCATTTTCTTTTCTGCATATTTTAAATTTATTGTCTTAGTGGTTACCATGGGAATTATAGTTAGCATTCTGAATTTTCCCAATTCTATATTGAATTGACATTGCCCCAGTTTCAATAGCATACATTAACTCAGTTCCTATCTACCTCTGAAGGACTACCTTTAGCATTTTTATAGGGCTGATCTACAAATAATGGATTTTCTTTACTTAGTTTTTCAGAGAAAGTCTTAATCCTTCATTTTTGATGAGTAGTTTGCTCTATATAGAATTCTTGACAGTGTTTTCTTTCAATATTTTAAATATTATCTCACTGTCTTCCATGGTTTGTGAAGAGCAATTGACTGTTAATCTTATTGACAGCCTCCTGTATGTGATGAGTCACTTCTCTCTTGCTGCTTTCAAGATTTTCTCTTTATCTTTCTAGAATTTGATTATAATATGTCCCAGTATGGATCGCTGAGTTTATCTTGCTTGGAGATTTTTGAGCTTCTTGGATGTGTAGGTTCATGTCTTTTCAAATGTGAGAGGTTTGCAGATTTTATTTCTTCAAATATTCTTTCTTCCCCTTTATCTCTTTCTTTCCCTTAGAACTCACTTAATGCATATCTTGGCACATTTCATGGTGTCCTGCTGGTCTCCCAGCCTGTATGCATTTTTCTTCATTCTTTTTTCTTTCCATTTCTTAGATTGGGTATTTCAGTTACCTTATGTTCAAGTATGACAATTCTTTCTTCTGATTACTCACATCTACTGTTGAACCTGTCTAAGTGAGTTTTTTGTTTCAGGTATTGTTTTTTTCAGCTCCAGAATTTGTATATCATTCCTTTTATAATTTATGTATCTTTATTTATACTAACTGCTTGTTCATGCATTGTTCTCCTTGGATTTAGTTTTTTGTTCTTGGTTTCCTTCAGCTTTTTCAGCATATTTAAGGCAGGTAATTTAAAGTGTTATGTAGTAAATACAATGTCTGATTATTTTCAGGGATGGTATCTGTCAATATATTTTCTCTCCTGTGACTGGGCCATATTTTTCTGTTTCTTCATGTGCTTTGCAATTTTATTTTGTTGAGAACTGGATATTTTGAATATTGTAAAGTGGTAACTCTGGGAATCAGTTTTTTCTTCCTTGTCAGGGATTGCTGATGTTTCCTATTGAGGGCTGCAGTTGTCCATTTGTCCAGGGGGCACTTTACTCCTTTGTTACTACAAAGCCTGCCTCCCATAATCCCTGCAGGTTTATTCTGCTCTTGAGTCCAACCCCTGTGTGGACCTGTATCATTTGCAGTGTCCTCCTCCTCCAAACTGTGATATATGCAACTAGTAATGTCCTGTCAATCTCATCTGTCTCCAGTGTTGAGTGCTTTACATTCAGCCATCTCATACCATTTAGTGTACGGGATGCCTTCTTCACCAGTGGGGTAAACAGGAGGTTGCAAGAATAATATGGCTTGATTATAAAAAAAAAAAAAAAAACTTTATTGGGATAATTTACATATATCAAATTGCAGGCACCCATTTTAATGGTGCAGTTTAATGCATTTTGACAAATAGTTCCATATTATCCCATTACATGAATATATCCCAAGTTGTTTACCTACTCACCTGTTGGTGAACGTTGATTGTTTTCCAGTTTTTTTTTTTTTTTTG
>NW_007727452.1:357405-398055 GCF_000696425.1 Galeopterus variegatus | reverse complement strand
CGAACCCTCGGCGGGAGCGCCGCTGCGCTCCCAAGTGGTGCACTGTAGCAGTGCGCCACCGGGCCGGCCCCTGTTTTCCAGTTTTTGACTATCATGAATGAAGCTGATGTGAGCATTCATGTAGAAGTCATTTTCTGAACATGTGTTTTCATTTCTCTTAGGCAGATACTTAAGGGTATAATTGTTGTATCATATGGTAAGTGTATATTTAATTTTAGAAGAAAATGTTAAACTGTTTTCCAATATGATTGTGTCATTTTACATTACTTCCATCAATATTGCAGACCTATTTGAACATATTCTAATAATCTATGTTTCATTGAATGGTAAGTTTAGTACATTTACATTTCTTGCATTACTGATATATTTGGATATATTTATACTGTTAAATTTTGTCCTTTCTATTTGCCACATTTTTTCTTTGATTTCTCCCCACTTTGTCTCCTCTTATTTGAATTATTGAGTTGTTTTCCCCATCATTCCATACTCTATTGGTTTGAAAGTTAAACATTACATTTCCGTTGTTTTAGTGATTACCCTTAAATTGTCAATATGCCTGGTTGGCAAAGACAAGAATTTTTTGAAAGGAAATACAGTTTTATAACATTTTTTAAATGTCAACTTAGTCTCAATTGGAGATGTACACTTTAATTTATTTAACCGACACCCTAGTTTTGGACATTTAGGTTGCTTTTAAAGTGTTGCTTTTATATATACCACTTCAATAAACACTGTTGTAGCTAAATCTCTGTCTACACTATTTTTAAAGAGAGAGGTTAGCAGAATACTTTTTAAATTTTTATTTTATTGTGGTAAGAATACTTAACATAAGATGCACCCTATTAACAAATTTTTGTATACAGTATGCTAAGTGAAGTAAGCCAGTCACAGAAAGACAAATACTATATGATTCCACTTATATGAGGTATCTAAAATAGTCAAATTCATGGAATTAAAAACTGGAATGGTGTTTTCCAGGGGCTAGGTGGAGAGGGAAATGGGGAGTTACTAATTAATGGACAAAAGTTTGGTTAAGCATGATGAATAAGTTCTAGAGATCTACTGTACCTATAAATAACAATGCTGTATTGTATAAGCAAAGACTAAACTTTAAACATTCCCACTCTTGTTTCTGGATAGAGGGGACCTCAAACTATTTTAATCTTGATTAACCCTATACCTCACTAAATGTTAATGTTGTCTAGTATTTTAGTTTCACAATGTTTGTGTAACATCAAATTTCATCATTATTCTTATTTCATATAGTTAATTTTTGTCTACTGTTGCTCACCTTTTTAGTAAGTATTTTCCCTTCCATTGCTTCTAACAACTTAGTTTTATAAAACGTTTATAGTTCAATTTCTGTCTCATGGAAATATGTGCATTCCTTACATATATTGAGAGTATCTGTTAATGATAAATATATTTCTTTACTAGAAAATATCTTTATTTTTGCTCTGATTTAGGTATATACTTATCTGAGTGACAAGCAAATGGGTCAGGTAGTACCGCAAACATTAGATGATGCAGTCCTCACCCTGACAGAGGCTGAGCAGCATGATGATGCATGTGGTCCTCGAGCCTCTTGTCATAGTCTAGAGAGGGCTCGGATGGTGCATGGGTGGATACATCATGATTATACTCCAGAAAAGTTACTCTGCCTTCCTGAAAAGATACTTTCTACTGTCTGGCAGCTTCTAACTTCTACTGGAAAGCAGGATAAGGTCTGCTGCTAAGAGTAGTGAAGATATGGTGACATTAGAGATTTGGGAAGAATACAGAAGGTTGTAAATAGCTTCTTTGGTGACTAGAAGACAGGCATATCTGGGGAAACAATGAAATATTGCTAGACAGCAATGAGACTTCATTTGTGGTGGGAGACTGTATTAGTCTCTTTCTGTTGCTTATAGCAAAAAACCTGGATTTGGGTGATTTATAAAGAAAACAAAATCTATTGCTTTCAGTTTCTGAGGCTGGGAAGTCAAAAGTCCATCTGGTGGTGATGACAGTGACCCAGAGGTCTCACATTGCAAGATGGTGGAAGCTGAGAGAGTACAGAGAGAGAGAGAGAGAGAGAAAGACAGACTCTCTTCTTCTCTTAAAGCCCTCAGAACCACACCCCTGACCACCATTTTTGATCCATTCAGTATAATCCAATCACCTCTTCAAGGTTCCACCTTTTAATTACCATAATAGGATTTCCCACCCTCTTAACAGTCATAGTGGGGGCTAAGTTTCTAATACATAAAACTTGGGGGACATAATTCAAGCTTCGGGGAGTTCTGGGGGGACATAATCAATCCACTAAAGAGACTATGCATTTAATTTATAGTACCACTGATTTTCACAGTTGCTAGTTTTTCTCCAGCAAGCAAATAGATTGATCCATGGTGTTGCCAGTTAGGTGACATGGTAGAACTGTGGATAAACGAATACTGGGATTTAGGCAAAAGACGTTGTAAATGTGATGTCCCGTGGGATCTAAGATGGTTAAGGAAGAAAGTAGCTAGCAATGTCTGTGTAGCTGAAGAGAAGCAGTAGTATGTTACAGAGCAATTTAAAAGAATAAGACACTGTAGATATAGAGAATATGTTATTTCGATTTAATATTTCAGCAGTTGGGGAATTTTAGGAGATAACAAGTTCTAGGGTGCAGCAGTGGAGTGGTGACTGGAGAAGAAAGGAGGTAAAGGTGATTTCAAATGGCAAGCTAAAGTAACTGAGAGGCTTGGAAGCAGGATGGGTCCTTCATGTCACAGGCTTCCTGCTTTGAAATTCATACTGATGCAATAGACCAAAGATATAACCTCTAACAAGTTGACTAGAATATGCAATAAACTGAGCCTTATGCTCTTCTTTATAGAAGGGATACATGTCTTCTTCATATTTGAGTCTATTATAGACAAAAATGTCAGAAAACAATATAGTTCATTTGGTATAAGGTTTCTTAACATTGTATGCTTTTTCTGTTCTTTTACTTCCACATACAGGGATGTGGCCTTTTATAACTAGAAGTGAATGATTCCAAGAATCTTATCTTTATGGAGTGACCTAAAGTAGTGTGAATGGTGATTTTCAGTATTGAAGCAAAATTTAATTTTATATGATAATTTTTGAACAATTTTAAGGACAAGGATGAAACAGAATTTTACCAGAACTTATTAGTAAAATATCCAAAATATCAATAGCCTGTAGGCTTCACCTTGCATTTTTTCACATCAAAATGAATAAAGAAATTCCATGTTTGGATTATAGAGCATGTATAAAATCATTTTAGGGTCGTTAGGTGAAAGGCATTCAATTGAGATGATTCAGTCTCAATGATTCTGAGTCATTTTGGACTTAAATAATGTTTAACTTTCACATTAGATATTCGGTCCATAGTAGTTAGAGGAAAAATAACTGACAGCTTTTAAACTCTTTTCAGATAATTAAAATCCTGTCATGAACAGAAGTATTTTTAATTTTTCATTAAGCAATTTATTTCAACTCTCTTTAGAAATATCCAGGGAGCATTGTAAGTTTTGGCATAATTTTCCAACTGTAAACTTCAGCATTTGATAAACTTATATTAATTAATTAATTCTTCAGCTGTGTACTATATTAAAGAGTATGTACAGATAAATAATAGAAATCAAGGTTGATATTAAAAATGATTTTAGTTCATTTTTCCCTTTCTCCATCTCTTTCTTTTATCCTTGTATTTGTTCATTGCTTCAAGAAATTTGGGAGATTGACTCAGGTATTGTACCAGGAGAAAATTAGTTAATTCACTGCATTTTGTATATCATGGTATTTATTTTGTTATGCTCATCAAGATAGACATTGCACAAGAAGAGTGAGCATTCTCAGGATCTTAAATGTGGAACCTTCCCCCAACCCCTCACTAGAGATCCTCTACTACCTACTAAGCATTCTGCAGACTTAGAAGTCTAATCTCATTTTTGTTGTAGTTATGGTAATCAATTTACAATTTCCATAGGGGGCTGAAGTTTTCATGTAGTTACAAGGTTTGTACCAGCATGTGGTTATTTATGTCATGCAGACTGAATGAATAAAAATGTGTCAGATCATATTGAACTGAAAGGTTGCAAGCCAGGAATATGTGTTTGACGTGAGTAGTCTGTTTAATGTAGATATTTCTACATTTCGAATGTACCCTGTAGGCTTTGCATCAGAAATTACTAATATTCCTATATTCAGTGGGGATTCATCATCCATTGTAGAAATGCATTTTCTCATGGCTATTAATCCTGATTAAAACCAATGTTTACTTTATTTTAGAGCTCAAAGCTTAATCAGACTTGGATTTATAATATAATTAGGGTGGCGACTTAGCTTTCTTGGAATATCCTATTTTAGCATAAAAGGTTGAAAGATTTAGGGAAGTTCAGTAACTTTATCTTACTATCTAGTGCTAAAAGATTTTAACAGTTAGAAAAGAACCTTTAGATAATTCAACACTCTGGAAATTTGATAGTACATAGATAGATTGAATTTTGAGAAATAAAGTGTATTCCTAAATTACATCTTTGTGAATGACAGAGGAATTAATGATAGCTCTATATATTTACAAAGAAAAGATAGGTTATTGTAGGTATTTATTGCTCACCAAAAACTCAAAGCTTGAATTTCCTTCATGGTCATCTAAAATTTTAGTATGTATGGTTTGAAAAGATACTTGGAATGATTTTAATTCTTTAAAATTTTCCAAGACTAGATTTGTGACCTAATATATGGTCTATCCTGGAGAATGTTCCATGTCCTGATGAAAAGAAAGTGTATTCTTTAGTTGTTGGGTATAATGTTCTGTATATATCTGCCAGGTCCAGTTGCTCTAAAGTGTGGACTAAAACTGGAAATTAATAACAATCAAAAACCTGGAAATTATACAAATACATGGAAACTAAAAAATAGGCTCCTGAATGACCTATGGGTACAAGAAGAAATTAAACAGTAAATCAAAAAATGTCTTGAAACTAATGAAAATAAAGATATATCATACCAAAACCTGTGGGATACTGCAAAAGCAGTACTAAGAGGGAAATTTATTGCAATAAATTCTTGCATCAGAAGAATGGAAAGACTTCAAATAAATGACTTAACACTACACCTCAAAGAACTTGAAAAACAACAACAATCCAAACCTAAAGGGTAGTAGATGGAAAGAAATAATTAAGATCAGACCAGAAATAAATGAAATAGAGATGCAAAAATTGATATAAAAGATCAACGAAATGAAAAGTTGGTATTTTGAGAATATAAATAAAATAAACAAACCATTAGCTAGGTTAACAAAAAAAGAAGAGAGAAGACTTAAATAACAAATATCAGAAATGAAAAGGGAGATGTTACAACCTATACCACAGAAATACAAAGAATCATTAGAGACTATTATAAACAACTGCATGACAACAAATAGGAAAACCTGGAAGATATGGTTGAGTTTCTGGACACATACCAACTACCTAACTGAACCAAGAAGAGATAGAAAACCTGAACAGACAAATAACAAGTGAGATTGAAGCGGTAATCAGCAATCTTCCAACAAAGAAAAGCCCAAGACCAGATTGCTTTACAGCTGAATTCTATCAAACCTTTAAAGAGGAATTAATACCAACTCTCCACAAACTATTCTGAAAAATTTAAACAGAAGCCATTCTCCCAAACTCATTCTATGAGACCATCAGAACTCTGATACCAAAACCAGATAAAGATACAACAAAAAAAGAAAATTACAGGCCAATATCCTTAATGAATATGGATGCAAAAATCTTCAGCAAAATATTAGCAATCAGAATACAGCAACACATCAAAAAAATTATACACCATGATCAAGTGGCATTCATCCCAGGGATGCAAGGATGGTTCAACATACAAAAGTCAATAAATGTGATACATCACATCAACAAACTCAAGGAAAAAAACCATATGAATATCTCAATAGATCAATAGATGCTGAAAAAGCATTTGACAGAATTCAACATCCCTTCATGATAATTACTCTCAACAAATTAGGTATAAAAGGGAATTATCTCAACACAATAAAAGTCATCTATGACAAGCCCACTGCCAGTATCATTCTGAATGGGGAAAAACTGAAGGCTTTTCCCTTAAGAACAGGAAGAAGACAAGGATGCCCACTCTCACCTCTTCTATTTAACATAGTACTGGAGGTAATAGCCAGAGCAATCAGGCAAAGGAATGAAATGAAGATCCAGATAGGGAAAATATGAAGTCAGACTGTCTCTATTTGCAGATGACATGATACTATATATAGAAAAACCTAAAGACTCTATCAAAAAACTCCTAGAGCTGGTTACTAAGTTCAGTAACATTGCAGGATACAGAATAAATGACTCCAAATCAGTTGCATTTATATTTTCCAATAATGAACTAACAGAAAGAGAAATCAAGAAAGTAAGCCCATTTACAACAGTCACAAAAAAGTACCTACTAATCAGTTTAACCAAGGAGGTGAAAGACTTCTACAATGTGAACTACATACCAGTACTGAAAGAAATTAAAGAAGACACAAAAAGGTGGAAAGATATTCCATGCTGTTTGATTGGAAGAATTAACATTGTGAAAATGTCTTTACTACCCAAAGCAATCTACAGATTCAATGCAACCCCATCAAAATACCAATAATATTCTTCACAGAAATGAAAAAAAAAAACAATCATTAACGTTCATATGGAACAACAATAGACCCAAATAGCCAAAGCAATCCTGAACAAAATAAATAAAGCCAGAGGCATAACACCACCTGACTTCAAATTATACTACAAAGCTATAATAACCCAAACAGCATGGTACTGGCATAAAAATAGACACTTGGACCAGTGGAGCAGAATAGAGAACCCAGAAATCAACCCTGAAGCTTACAACCATCTGATATTTGACAAAGGCAACAAAAACATACGTTGGGGAAAGGACTGCCCCTTCAATAAGTGGTGCTGGGAAGATTGGATATCCACATGCTGAAGAATGAATGTAGACATGCACCTCTCACCATATACTAAAATCAGCTCAAAATGCATTAAAGACTTAAGTATAAGACATAAAAATGTAAAATTACTTAGGGAAAATATAGGTGAAACACTTCCGGAACTAGGTCTGGGCACAGACTTTATGAAGATGAGCCCTAAAGCACAAGCAACAAAAGAAAAATAAACAAATGGGACTGTATATAAAAGGAAAAAAGCATCTGCACAGCAAAGTAAACAATCAACAGAGGTAAACAACAACCTACACTGTGGGCAAAAATATTTGCTAACCATGCATCCAACAAGGGATTAATATCCATAGTATACAAGAAACTCAAACAAGTACATAGTAAAAAAACCAAGTAACCCAAGTAAAAAATGAGCAAAAGAACTGAATAAACATTTTTCAAAGGTAGACATACAAATGACCAACAAGTACATGAAAAAATGATCAACATCACTAGTCATCATGGAAATGCAAATTAAAACCACATTGAGGTATCACCTCACCCCAGTTAGACTGGCTATAATCAAAAAGATGGAGAATAACAAATGTGGCATGGGTGTGGAGAGAAGGGAATGCTCATACACTGTTGGTGGGACTATAAATTAGTAAAACCAATATGGAAAACAGTATGGAGGTTTCTCAAGCAACTACAGATAGATCTTCCATACTATCCAGCAGTCCCACTTCTGGGTATATATCAAATGGAATGGAAATCATCATGTCCAAAGGATACTTGCAGTCCCATGTTCATCGCAGCTCTATTTATAACAGCCAAGATATGGAACCAACCTAAATGTCCATTGGTGGACGATTGGATAAGGAAAATGTGGTATATATACACCATGGAATACTACTCTGCAATAAAAACGAATGAAAATCTCCCATCTGAAACAACATGGATGAGCTTGGAGAAACTTATGTTGAGTGAAATAAACAAAGCACAGAGGGATAATACCGCATGTACTCACCCATATGTGGGAGCTAAGAGAGAAAGAAGGAAGGAAAGAAAGACCCTAGTGGTGCATTGGACTTTCAGAGAGAGAGAACATACCTAAGGATACAAATTGGAGTGAGGAAAAGTGGGATGAGGAGGGAGGTTGGGGATAATAGGGTGGGGGACATAGGGTATAATCACAATTTGTGGTAATGGGCATGTTGCCCATATTTATCTGGCCATCACATCTTGGGCATGAGTGGTGACAATCAGCTTTGTATTCCATGAATATTCATAACCAATAAAAATAGTAAAATAATATCAAAATTTTTAGTATGTATTGATGTAAAGTGGATTGGTTTGAGTGATGTGGGTGGGAAAACAAAAACTATTCGTGATGTGTTGTTATCTTCTCATGAATTAGTTTAGCTTATTTTGACTCATTGCCTAACTAATGAGGTCTTATGTGAAGGGATGCATTTTGAGAATTAGCCACCATAAAGAATTTTCGGTATTCAATCTAACTGAAGTATAAAGAAGACAAGCCTTGATTTGTATGCTTTTTGTTTAGTTTTGTTCTTTCTGAATGCTCTGCTCAGTTTTCTGACTTTATTTTGCAGTTAGAAGAAACATTATGAGTATAGTATTTTATTTACCCATGTGATAATGAAGATGATGGACTTCTACTTATTATTCCACTGAGGTACAGAAATATGACTTTAGAAGAATCGTAATATATTAGATCAGCATAGAGATGTTGACAGAAAATCACTTCAGTGGACTTATTTAATTTGAAATTTGAATTGAGCTAAGCTTTTTCCCTCATGTGACATCCAGGTGTCTTAGGGATAATTGAAAATGTAACTACTAGGTATGAGAATGGGGAAAAATATAGAGTAACCATCACCTTTCTTCATTAGCCATGTTTTTTAAAGTCTATAAGTTTTATTTGAATATATCTCTCCCATATCCAATAGGTTTTCTATTTATTTATTTATTTAATTGTATATATTTAAGGTATACAACATGATGCTTTGATATCATGTTTACATATATATAGTGAAATGTATATAGTACAAGATTATTAACTAGATTCCTCATTTGGTCTCTAAGCTTATTCATCCTACATAACTACAAGTTTGTACCCTTTGACGTACTTTTCCTTATCTCCTAACCCTCCCGGCTCATGGTCACCACCATTCTATCAGATTCTATGTATTCAGCTTTTTAAAGATTCTGTACATAAGTGAGATCATGCAGCATTTTTCTTTCGGTGATTGGCCTATTTCACTTACCTTACTGTCTTCCAGGTTCATCCATATTGTTGGAAATAGAAGTTAGCCCCCCGTTTTTAATAGCTGAATAATATTCCATTGGGTGTGCCCATGTAATTTCTTTATCCATTTATCTGTTGATGGGCACTTAAATTAATTCCATATCTTGATTATTGTGAATAATGCCACAATAAACATGGGGGTGCAGATATCTCTTCAACGTAATGATTTTATTTCCTTTGGATATATACCAAGAAGTAGGATTTCTGGGTCATATCCAAATTCATTTTCTATTTTTTGAGGAACCTCCATACTATTTTCCATAATGGCTGTACTGACTTAAATTCCCACGAACAGCATGCAATTGTTTCCTATTTGCCACACCCTTGCCATCACTTGCTATCTCCTGTCTTTTTGATAATAGCCATCCTAACAGGTGTGAGATGATATCTCATTGTGGGTTTGATTTGTAATTCCCTGATGATTAGTGATGTTGAACAACTTTTCATATACCTGTTGACCATTTGTACATCTTCTTTTGAAAAATGTCTATTCATGCCTTTGCCAATTTTTTTTCCTTTTTGTCTTTTTTACTGACCGGTAACGGGATCGCAACCCTCGGTGTTGCGCCCGTACCGGGGACCGGCAATGGGATCACAACCCTCGGTGTTGCGCCCGCACCGCGCTCAGCCAGTGAGCGGGAACCGGTCTCCACATGGGATCCGAACCCTCGGTGGGAGCGCCGCCGCGCTCCCAAGCGGCGCACTCTCCAGTGCGCCACCGGGCCGGCCCGTCTTTTGCCAATTTTAAAATCAGGTTATTTTTTCTCTGTTTAGTTGTATAAGTTCCTTATATATTTTGGGTATTAACCGCTTATCAGATATATTCTTTGCAGATATTTTCTACCATTCTATAGACTGCCTTTTCATTTTGTTGATTGTTTGCTTTGCTGTGCAGAAGCTTTTTAGTGTGCCGTAGTCCCACTTCTTGTTTATTTTTGCTTTTGTTGCCTGTGCTTGGGATGTGATATACAAGGAAATCATTGCTAAGATCTGCATCAAATAGCTTTTCCCCTGTATTTACTTCTAAGAGTTTACTGTTTCAGGTCTTACACTTAGGTTTTTAATCCATTTTGAGTTGATTTTTTTGCATGTGTAAGATAGGGGTCCAATTTCTATCTTTTGCATGTGGACATCCAGTTTTCCCAGCATTTTTTGTTGAGGAGACTATCCTTTCCTCATTGTGTCTTCTTGGTGACCTTGTTGAAAATTAGTTGACTGTATATGCTTGGGTTTATTTCTGGGCTTTCTCTTCTGTTTCATTGGTCTGTATATGTTTCTATGGCAGTACCATATTGTTTTTATTATAGCTTTGAAATATAATTTAAAATCAGGAAATGTGATGTCTTTATTTTTGTTTTTGTTTTTCAAGGTTGCTTTGGCTATTTGGGGTCTTATGTGGTTCCATACAAATTTTAGAATTGTTTTCTCTATCTCTGTCAAAAACACCATTAGAAATTTGATAGAGATTATGTTGAATCTGGATATTGCTTTGGGTACTATGGATATTTTAATAATATTAAGTCTTCTAATCCATAAACATGGGATATCTTTTTATTTATGTGTCTTCAAATTCTTTCATCGATGTTTTATAGTTTTCAATGTACAGATCTTTCATTTCTTTGGTTAAGTTTATTCCTAAGTATTTTATTCTTTTTGATGTTATTATAAATGGGACTGTTTTCTCAATTTCTTCTCAGGATAGATTGTTATTGGTGTAAAGAAATGCAATTGATATTTGCATGTGATTTTGCATTTTGCTCCTTTGCTGAATTCATCTATTCATTCTAACATGCTTTTTGTGGCTTTGTATTTTGCTGCTTTACTAAATTCACTTATTAGTTCTAACAGGTTTTTTTTTTTTTGTGGCATCTTTAGAGTTTTTTTTACGTATAGGATCATGTCAGCTCCAAACAGGGATAATTTTACTTCTTTTTTCTGATATAGATGCCTTTCATTTCTTTCTTCTTGTCTGATTGCTCTTGCTAGTACTTCCAGTACAACACTGAATAAATTTGGAGTGGGCATCCTCGACTTGTACCAGATATTAGAAGAAAAGCTTTCATTATTTTCTGCATTGATTATTTTGTTAACTGTGGACTTTTCACAAATAGCTTTTATTATATTGTGAAAATTTTCTTTCGCAGCAATTTTGTTCAGAATTTTAGCCATGAAAGTATGTTGAACTTTGTAAAATACTTTTTTCTACATCTCTTGTAATGATCATGTTGTTTTGTCTTTTATTCTGTTAGTGCGGAATATAAGATTGACTGATTTGCATATGTTAAAGCAACCTTGTGTCTCAGGAATAAATCCCATTTGGTCATGATGTGTAATCTTTTTGATGTGCTGTTGAACTCAGTTTGCTAATATTTTATTGAGAATTTTTGCATCAGTGTTCATCAGAGATATTGGCCTGTAGTTTTCCCTTATTTTGGACAGGGAGAAGATATTCCAATAGTTTTAATAATAACATTAATAAACAATTACAACACATATACATATACATAGTCTAATTCTTCTTTTCTCACTACAATTTATAAATTGTAATATATGGAACAAGTATCAACTCTTTTCTGCTTCAGTTAACTTACGATATAAAATATGCACAGTGATATGTTGAATGTTCAAAGGCAAGAAGCTTTTAGGGCCCATTCTCTTTCTATGATCTTTGATTCCATAATTGGCAGAATGGTAAGGCATTTCATTAAAATATCATTTCTCAGGACCACCAATGTTTCTGAACCAAAAGTTTAGGAAAGTCTGTGATACAATCCTATTAAGCAGCAGCATTTTGGAAAACATATATGTTTAATGAGTATTTAACTAAAAGATGGAAGCATGAGTTATGGCTTGTCTATATCTAAATAATAAGTTTGAATAGTTATAATATAAATATGTTATAAATATTTACTCTTAAAAATAAAGTAAAAAATTTTCATTGATCCTTTTTATTTGCTGTATCTAAATCTACAGTCATTAAATTTTGTCACACTTTTCTTAAAATATTACATCCTCTTTAGTTACTAGACACAGAAAAGACAAGCATTTGCCTATAGCAAAAGTTCATATCACCTCCTCAGGCCCAACTTACGTGTATGTGTACAACTGATCTATCTCTTTTAAGTGTGCTTATATTATATTCAGCAGCAGGGATGTTAGCTAATGGTTTTGTCCATATCTTCCAATGCAATGACTCATCAATGGCCCATCATCATGGTAATGCCTACAGAGAGACTGCTACTTACAGGTATCAGTTCCTTCTGCTGCAGTGTAGATAGTATAGCTGTTTTGATCCAATCGATACTGTGTTAGAAACTATTGAATCATGGTTCTGTTACTTGAAGTGTTGACATAGCCATGATTCTCTTGTAAATTTAATCAAACATCTTATCAACAAACATCTGATTCAGTGATAAATAATCCAGTTGGTGGAAATTGTAATTTTAAAACATGTATCCCTATATATGTAACTTAAATTTAATTAAAATTTTATTTTCTGTACCAGTTGTTTTGGATCTACTAAGCCATTCATTTAATGAACATGTGTTGAACATTTCACTATGATCGAGACATTGTGTTAAACCTTAGGGATTCAGAAATAAATAAGCTACAGTCTATGTTCTCAAGTCTAATGGTTAAACCTTAATCTAAACAGACAATTATAAAAACATGGCATTTGGTTGATAGCCTTAGTCAGTATAGTTCTTTAGCTAATTTCTTTTAGGACATCTACCAGACTTTTAGGCCCAGATTGATTTCCTGTAGTGTCAAGTTGCATGTTTATTAATTGGTAGAATTCAGTTAACATATTAGCCAGTCAAAGTTAAAGCAAATGTGCTGATTTTCAGTTGTGATACACTCAATTATTCTCTCTTTATCTTTTCCAGTTTTACTACAATGTACTATGTTTGATTAATATGGTACATAGTCTGGAGAAGATAAGAAAAGGGCTACTAATCACATGTCCAGTTCTGCTGAAATTCTACTTTAAAAGACAGCGAAACAAATGTTTTATTTAGATAAAAACAAAGCAAAGCCTTGTTTTTGTAACTAAGATACTTGTGAAGTGGGTGAATGTTTATTTAAACGTTGAGACTGGTTCAACAATTTTTGTTTGGGGGTAAAATGATATTTTGGGATTATAGTTCTATGAAACCATAGCAGAATATATATTTGGCATTTTTTGTGGGTTGCAAAAGTGTGTTAGTGATTCACTTGGAGGTTTTAAATATTGTTTCTTACTTGGCGTAACTATGACTCCCAGATGGATCAGTTGCATATAACAGAGCCAAACCATTCAGTTGGAAAAGTGAACAAAACGATCCATGTCAACTAATTCAATTTCAGGCTTATTTTTCACCTATAGAGATTGCATCCAGCAGTGGAGAAAGAACTTTTAATTAAGCAAGATTTTCTCTGCCTAGGCTCTACTTTACTGCTAATTGTCTCTGCTTCAGAGTATGGTTCAGGCTTTTCACTTAAACATGACTCTTTGGATTATGTTGGTCTTTAAGATTAAGGTTTTTTTCCCCACCCAGGAATCTATTATTCTATAAATGATGTATTAGTCTTAACATTTACATAAAAGAACATAGCATTCACAAGGGTAAATAAATTTAAGGTGTCAAAAGACTTTTGAATGTGCAAAGATAAACCTAGAACATACCTGTTATCACATGATCACTTTTCTCAAGTGAAATCTCTTTTGCTAGAAGTGTTGGTTAGGCCTTTGCACTCTCTTTTCAATTTAAATAATCCTAAGAGGATAGCCCTCCCTAGTGCTTTCCACACACTCACTAATCAATTTCATTTGTTTTAGAGATAGATATTTAATAAACCAAGGAAAATAATTTCTTCAAACATAATGTAGTCGGGTTTCACATCAGTAGTTTTACTAGATTAATTTTCTTGGCTAATGATAGTTATAACTCCCTTCATTGTACAATATAATGGGAATAATTAAGGGATCAAAGTTTCTTTGAACTAAGTATTTCAACCTCAGGGTTAACAAAGTCTCTAGATGTTTAATCTTAACCAAATAATTTTTAAATACAAAATGAGACTATCACCCTGTGATATTGGGAATGATGAAGTCTTGATCTAATTAATTTCATATTTGTTATTCTCTTCTTAAAAGATGTTTTTGACAGCACCCAAGTTGGAAGTAAGAGAAATTCCTATGATGAAAAAGTATGCATATATTAAAAGCTTTGTAGATCACAGAATCCTTCAAATTTCCAATCATCATTGTACTGGAACGATTAGTAAGTAAGTTAAGCCACTGAATAAAGATAAAAATGAAATGGCTGGCTCATTAAAACTGCAATTTGAAGAAATCACAAATGCCTCAATAAACCTCTCAATACAGCCCAGCCGAGATGAAATGGATCACTAAACCTTCTCAGAGAAACACTGAATGGCTCCACTGCCAATACCTGCTCTACCCATGTATGTGTACCTCATTTTTGCTATTACCGCTTTTAAGGGGACCATTCTTTTAGGTCACAAGACATACTCTCTGAAGACTTTAATACTAAAATGTTTCACTTCATTAACAATTGTTTCTCTTCATCTTTAATATAAGCTGACATGAAGAAATATACACATGCATATAATTTTACCTTAATATTTATTATAATAACAGCCTCAGGAGAAGAATAAAGCATAATTTATAACATTCTATTTTGCTATGGAACAAAATGTGCACCCAACCCCAGATCCATATGTTGAAGCCCTAACCTGTCAAATACTCAGTGTGATGGTATTTGAAGATGGGACCTTTGGGAGATCATTAGATTTAGGTGAGGTCATAAGGGTGGGGCTCTCAGCACGGGATTAGTGTCGTTATAAGAAGAGACACTGGAGAGCTGCTCCATCTCTCTTTCCTTGAGCACTCAGTGAGGAAAGGCCATGTGAGCATACATTGTGGCCATTCACAAGCCAATAAGAGAGCCCTCACTATACCTAACCGCACATTCACTAGGGAAAATCAATTTAAAATGTCAAAAGCTTTTTTTTTTTTTTTCCTTTTTGTCTTTTTTCGTGTCCGGCAACAGATCGCAACCCTCAGTGTCGCGCCCGGACCGGACCGGGACCGGCAATGGGATCGCAACCCTCGGTGTTGCGTCCGCACCTCGCTCAGCCAGTGAGCGGGAACCAGTCTGTATGTGGGATCCGAACCTTCGGCGGGAGCGCCGCCACTGAGCGTGGCGCACTGTAGCAGTGCGCCACCGGGCCGGCCCCAAAATGTCAAAAGCTTTTGAATATGCAAGGAGAAACCTAGGACATACCTGCTATCACATGATTTCAGACTTCCAGCCTCTAGAACTGTGAGAAAATAAATTTCTATTGCTTAAGTCACCTAGTCTATGGTCTTTTGTTATGGCATCCTGAGCTGACTAATACATTTTTATAATGACTACCAATTTTATTTTCCTTAGAATGGAGACATACAGGTGAATAAATTGATCAGTAAATTACAAAAACAAAAACAAAATAAGGAAACATAAAATTTTTACAAATAAATGTTGTGAACAAATTTGGAGTTTAGGGTGCTATTTTGAAATTTTAAACTTTTAAGATTGTGACCATTGGGGACTTCGGTTGGAGATCCATCATCCATCACTCAATGCTTTGGAGGTCTTACTCCTCTTCTGTCTTCTCCTCTTTCTTTTCAAAATGTATTCAGTGTCTATTCTCCCAAGTTGTATTCTTTATCTGAAACATTTCGCTCTTCTCTACCAACAGCCTACTGTCATGAGAAATTTCTCTACCTTCTGTCTCCAGCAGAACTCAGTGAGTCCAGGAAGTCTTTTAAAATGGTAAGAAAATATTAACAAATGCTATTTAAAAAAACTTTTTTTTATTGAAACATAATTGTACATATTGGTGGGGTAAAGAGTTAAAAATCGATACGTGTGTACAATATGTGATGCTCAAGTCACGATAATTAGTATATTCAACATTCTACAATGTAATCATTTTTTGAGGCCCTTTACCAATTCCTCACTAACCCTCCCTTCCCCTCTCTCTCCCACTTTCCCACTTCTGGTAACCTCAGTTCTGCTCTCTTCTTTTGAAAGTTCAACGCATTATTATTCTTTTTGTATCTTCTTTCCTTTCTTTTTTTCTTTTTCTTTTCTTTTCTTTTTTTTTTTTTCCTTTTTGTCTTTTTTCGTGACCGGCAACGGATCGCAACCCTCAGTGTCACGCCCGTACCGGACCGGGACCGGCCACGGGATCACAACCCTCGGTGTTGCTCCCGCCCCTCGCTCAGCCAGTGAGCGGCCAGTCTGTATGTGGGATCCGAACCCTTGGGCGGGCGCGCCCCCGCGCTTCCCAAGTGGCGCACTATAGCAGTGCGCCACCGGGCCGGCCCTCTTTTTTCTTTTTCTTTATTTGTTTGTTTATTTATTTTTTAGCTGCCACTTATGAGTGAGGACATGCAGTATTATTCTTTGTGTGCCTGGCTTATTTCACTTAACATAATTTTTTCTAAGTTTATCCATGTTGCTGAAAATGGCAGGATTATACAATTGTGCGTATATACCACATTTTCCTTATCTAGTCATCCGTCGAAGGACATTTCGGTTGGTTCCAACTCTTGGCTGTTGTAAATAGAGCTGCGATAAATGTGGGAGTGCAGGTATCCCTTTGACATGGTAATTTCCATTCCTTTGGGTATTTACCCAGTAGTACTGTTATGCGATCATATGGTAGTTACTACCTGTAGTTGTTTGAGAAACCTCCATACCATTTTTCAAAATGGCTGCACTCATTTATAGTCTCACCCACAGTGTAGGAGGGTTCCCCTTTCTCTGCACCCTTACCAACATTTTTTATTCTCTGTCTTTTTGATAATATCCAGTTGTTACTAGGGTGAGATAATTATCTCATTGTGGTTTTGATTTGCATTTCCCTGATGCTGAGTGATGTTGACCATTTCTTCATGTACCTATGGGCCATTTGTATGTCTTCCTTTGAGAAATGCCTATTTAGCTCCTTTGCCCATTTTTTAATTGGGTTACTTGTTTTTCTACCATTAAGTTGTTTGAATTCCTTGTACATTCTGGTTATTAATCCCTTGTTGGATGCATAATTTGCAAACATTTTTTCTCATTCTGTAAGTTACATTTTCACTCTGTTGATTGTTTCCTTCACTGTGCAGAAGTGTTTTAGTTTAATATAATCCCATTTGTTTATTTTAACTTTTGTTGCCTGTACTTTTGGGGTCTTATTCATAATAAGTCTTTGCCAGTTGTACCTCCTGAAGTGTTTCCCCCACATTTTCTTTTAGGAGTTTTATGGTTTCAGATCTTATATTTAAGTCTTTCATCCATTTTGAGTTGATTTTGTTATATGGTGAGAACTGTGAAGATCTAGTTTCTCTTTTCTACATATGGATATCCAGTTTTCCCAGCACCATTTATTGAAGAGCCAGTCCTTTCCCCAATGTATGTTCTTGGTACCTTTGTTGAAGATCAGTTGGCTGTAAGTATGTGGTTTGATTTCTGGGTTCTCTGTTCTGTTTCATTGGTCCAAGTGTCTGTTTTTATGCCAGGATCATGCTGTTTTGGTTACTATAGCTTTGTAGTATAATTTGAGTTCAGGTGGTGGAATGCCTCCAGCTTATTTTATTTTATTTTATTTTTTGCTCAGGATTGCTTTGGCTACCCAGGGTCTTCTGTTGTACCATATGAATGTTTGGGTTGTTTTTTCTATGTCTGTGAAGAATGTCATTGGTAATTTGATGGGGACTGCATTGAATCTGTAGATTGCTTTGGTTAGTTAGTATGGGTATTTTCACAATGATTATTCTTCCAATACAAGAGATGGAATGTCTTTACTTTTTGTGACATCTTTACTTTCTTTCAACAGCGATTTGTAGTTGTCATTGTTGAGATTTTTCACTTCACTGATTAAATTGATTCTTAGGGTTTTATTTTATTTTATTTTTGTTTATTTATTAATATTCCTTTTTTTACCTTCTATGATGTTGTTGTGGAGCATTTGGGAGGGAGGGGGAGAGGGGAAAAGGGAAGGAAATAGTGTGGGAGAAGGAGGAAGGAAGAGGGGTGGGGTTGAGGTCTGTGGCACCCCCCTCATTCCTGCATGGGAGACCTGAGGGCTTCCAGCAGTGGCTTGGTCATTGCTGGGCTTGGTGCAGATGTCAGAGGGGTATGGCTGAAGCCCTCACCCCACACCACCCCAGCTTGGGAGCACAGAGTTCTTCCTGCAGTGGCTCGGTGGTCATTGCTGGGCTGGTTGTGGGTGTTGGTGGGGTGTGGCTGAGGCCCTTAGACTTTCACCACCCCAGCTCAACAGAGGCCAGGGCGCTTCCTGTGGTGGCTCAGTGGTCATCATTGGGCTGGATGTGGGTGTCTGGGAGACATGGCTGAGGCCCTCAGCCCACCATCATCCTGGCTGATAGAGCTTGGGGAGCTTCCTGCATCATTCTCGATGGTTGTTGCTGGGCTATTTGTGGGTATGGGGGAGCGTGACTGAGGCCTGAGATCCCCCACTGCCCCAGCTCAGCAGAGCCTCGGGTGCTTTCTGTGGCAGCTTTGTGGTCATCACTGGGCTGCTTACAGGTGTTGGGCATGGCTGAGGCACTTGGGCCCCCTGCCTTGGGACTGGTTGTGGGTGTTGGGGGAGCGTGGCTGAGGCCCCCAGCCCTCATGCCTCCCTGGCTCGGTAGCCCAAGGAACTTCCGGTCCTAGGTTTTATAGGTGTTCTTTGGTGATGAGAGACCTTTACTAGTTAAGATCAAACTTTGTCTCTGGTCTGTGGGTATTTTGTTATTTCTTTCAGTTCTATGTAGGATTATTTGCTGTTCCTACCACTTAAACTCTGCACTAGAACTAATTTGTTGTCCTTTGCTTACTTCTAAAATGGGGAAACTTCCTGTGGAGACCAGTACTTGAGGTCTGTGGTTGAGCTAAATTGTTGCTGTGCTGCTGATTCCCTGGGGAAGTCTTTTTGTGCAGCTCAGGTTTTAAAGGTTGACTTTATAGGTGCTTCCAGGACTTGTGAGATCCAGTGCACCTGGGTTGTATAGAAACTCTTGTCTGGACCTGACTCTTTTCAGCAAACTGCACCCCCTGCAGTTCTATATCCCTGACCAGTCTCTACTGAGTGGTCCTATGTTGATTGGAGGGCAGATAAGCTGTCCTTGTTGTGACCTAGTGGGCCCATCTCCCCCACTGCCCATGCTCCAGCCACTTCCCATGGGACAAGCTGTATGCTGGTCCCTTGCAATGACTCACTGGCTTCTGAATGGCTCCTTTTTTCAGTTGTTGTGGTCCCTCACTCCTATGTGGGCCCATGGGAACCCTATTAGTAGTTTTGTGGCTTTGGGGCCACCAAGGCCCTCTTCTTCTCTGCCACCTCCAAGCAACTCCATCCGAAGGGCACAGTGGTGGCTTTTGCCAATTCCTGCTCCATGTGCTCACCAGCTCCAGCCTTAAAGCACCCAGGGCTTGAAACCGTCAGAGTGGATTTTTCTTTCTCTCATCGTGGCATCTCCTACCTTCATGCATTCTGTAGGTCTCTCCTCCTCTTCCCCTGAGCTCTAGTGGCCCCTGCTTGGCTGTTCTTGCTTTTTTTTTTTTTTTTTCTAAGTTGACCAGTAAGGGGATCTTAACCCTTGACTTGGTGTTGTCAGCACCACGCTCTCCCTAGTGAGCTAATCGGCCATCCCTATGTAGGGATCTGAACCTGTGGCCTTGGTATTATCAACACCACACTCTCACAAGTGAGCCCCGGGCTGGCCCATGTTGTTGCTTTTTAATAGTTGTAAATTGGTTGATTTGTGGGAGAGAGTGATGCTGAGGACTGTGTATTCCTCCATCTTGACTGGAAGCTTCTAGGTTTTTTATTTTTGTGGTGACTATTGTAAGTAAATGGGCTTGCTTATTTGATTTCCTTTTCTGCTAGTTCATTGTTGGAGTACACAAACACTGTTGATTTTTGTATGCCAATTTTGTATCCTGCAACTTTACTGTGGAGTCTTTAGGTTTTTCTGTATATAGGATCATGTCATCTGCAAACAGGAACAGTCTGACTTCATCTTTTCTTTCTTTTATTTTAACTTCTCAATATACACTATACTTGATTTTCATGACCCTTTACCCATTCCTCTTCCCCTCTTCCTCTCTCCCCTCCCCATCATATCTGTTCACTTGTGTTAACCATTTCAAGGAATTGTTGTGATTGTGTGTCTTCTTCCCCCCCTTAATTTGTTTGTGTGTTTATTTATTCATTTATTTATTTTTAGCTCCCACAGATGAGAACATGTTGTATTTCTCTTTCTGAGCCTGACTTGTTTCACTTAATGTAGTTTTCTCTAAGTCCATCCATGTTGTTGTGAATGGTAGTATTTCATTCTTTTTTTATAGCAGAGTAGAATTCCATTGTGTAGATATACCAGATATATGTTTCCTTTCCACTTATCTGATGATGGACATTTGGGCTGGTGCAAATCAATACCACTTTGAGATACTATCTCACTCCAGTCAGGATGGCTAATATCCAAAAGACTGAGAATGATAAGTGCTGGAGAGGTTGCAGAGAAAAAGGCACTCTCATCCACTGTTGGTGGGACTGCAAAATGGTGCAGCCTTTATGGAAAATGGCATGGAGGTTCCTCAAACAATTATAGATAGATCTACCATACGACCCAGCTATTCCACTGCTGGTAATGTACCCAGAGGAATGGAAATCATCATGCTGAAGGGATACCAGTACTCCCATGTTTATTGCAGCACTGTTTACAATAGCCAAGAGTTGACTTCATCTTTCTAATCTGGATTCCCTTTCTTTCTCTTGCCTGATTTCTCTCACTAGCACTTCTAATACGATGTTAAATAGGAGTGGTGAGAGTAGGCATTCTTGTCTTGTTCCTGTTTTTAATGGAAAAGCTTTTATTTTTTATTTATTTATTATTTATTTTTCTTTTTTGTCTTTTTTTCGTGACCAGCAACGGATTGCAACCCTCAGTGTCACGCCCGTACCGGACCGGGACCGGCAATGGGATCGCAACCCTCGGTGCTGCGCCCGCACCTCGCTCAGCGAGTGAGCGGCCGGTCTGTATGTGGGATCCTAACCCTTGGCGGGAGCGCCACCGCGCTCCTAAGTTGCGCACTGTAGCAGTGCACCACTGGGCCAGCCCCAATGGAAAAGCTTTTAGCTTTTCCCCGTTCAGGATGATATTGGTGGCGGATTTGTCATTTATGGTTTTTATTCTGTTGAGATACTTTCCTTTTGTGCCTAATTTGCTGAGAGTCTTTATCATGAAGTCTTTATTTGAATTTTATCAAATGGTTTTTCTGCACCTGTTTGTCCTTGATTTTGTTGATGTGGTGTATCACATTTAATGACGTGTGTATGTTGAACCATCCTTGCATCTCTGGGATGAATTCCACTTGATTGCATGTATAATTATTTTGATGTGTTGCTGTAGTCTATTTGCTAATGTTTTGTTGAAGATTTTTGCATCTATGTTTATCAAATATATTGGCCTGTAGTTCCCTTTTTTTTGTTGTATCTTTGTTTTTGGCATCAGGGTGATGCTGACCTAATAGAATGAATCTGTGAGAGTGGCCTCTGTTTCAATTTTTTGGAATAGTTTGAGGATATTTGGTATTAATTCCTACTTAAAGGGTTGTTAGAATTCATGAGGAAAGGTATCTGGTCCCAGGCTTTCCTTTGTTTGGAGACTGCTGATTACTGCTTCAATCTCATTGCTTGTTAGTGGTCTGTTCAGGTTTTTTATTTCTTCTTGGTTCAGTCTTGTTAGTTTGTATGTGTCCCAAAATTTATACATTTCTTCCAGGTTTCAAATTTGTTGGCATATAGTTGTTTATAACAGTCTCTAATGATTCTTTGTGTTTCTGTGGTATTTGTTACAATGTCTCCTTTCCCATTTCTGATATTTGTTATTTGGGTCTTCTCTTTCTCTTTTTTAGTTAGCCAAGCTAATGGTTTGTCTATTTTATTTATCTTCTGAAAGCACCGACTTTTCATTTCATTGATCTTTTGTATCATTTTTTGGGTCTCTATTTCTTTTAATTATGCTCTGATCTTAATTATTTCTTCCCATCTGCTCATTGTGGGATTGAGTTGTTCTTGTTTTCCTAGTTGTCTAATGTGTAGCTTTAGCTTATTTATTTCAAATCTTTCTAATCTTTTGATGTAAGAATTTATTGTAAAAAAACTTCTCTCTTAGTATTGCTTTTTACTGTATCCTAAAGGTTTTCTTATGATTTGTCTTTTTTTTCATTAGTTTCAAGAAGTTTTTTGATTTCTTGTTTAATTTCTTCTTGGACTCATAGGTCATTCAGGAGAGTGCTGTTTAATTTCCATGCATTTGTATAGTTTCCAGAGTTTCACTTGTTATTGATTCCTAGTTTTCATCCATTGTGTTCTGAAAAGACACTTGAAGTGATTTTAACTTTTTTAATTTGTTGAGATTTATTTGTGACCTAACATGTGGTCTATCCTGGTGCATGTTCCATGTGGTGATGAGAAGAAGTATATTCTGTGGTTGTTTAATGAAATGTTTTTTAGATATCTGCCAGGTAAAGTTGGTCTGAGATGTAGTTTAAATCCTGTGTTTCTCTGTTGATTCATTGCCTAGATGATCTGTCCAGTGTTGAGAGAGGGGAGTTCAGATCCCAAGCTATTATCCTGTTAGGGTCTACCTATTTAGGTTTAATAGTTTTTGCTTTATATATCTGGTTGCTCTGGTGTAGGGTGCATATATGTTTATGATTGTTATGTCTTCTTGTTGGATAGATCCCTTTATTATTATATGATAGTCTTCTTTGTCTCTTTGTATGGTTTTTGGTTTAAAGTTTATTTTATCATATGTAAGGACAGGTACACCTGCTCATTTGGGGTTTCAATTTGCATGGAGTATCTTTTTCCATCCCTTCACTATTGGTCTGTATGTGTCTTTATGGGTGAGGTGAGCCTCTTGAAGACGGCATGTAGTTGGGTCTAGTTTTTAAATTCAATCAATCAGTCTATGTGTTTTGAGTGGGAATTTAATCCATTTACATTTAGAATTTTTATTGAATGGTATTGTCTTACTACTGGCATTTTATCAATTTTAATTTGGATGTTTTAAGCATCTTTTATTCCTTTCTTCCCTTTTTATTGTTTGTTTTTGGTATTTTTCATTTTTTGAGGTGGTAAGATATAGTTTCTCTTTGTCAGTTGCATTTTTGTTTTAGCAGTGGGTTTTCTTCTTTCTTGTGTATTCATGGTAGTGAGTATCACTTTTTTAAATTAAACGTGCAGGACTTCTTTGAGGATTTCTTGTAGGGCTGTTCATGTGGTGGCAAAGTTGTGTAGTTTTTATTTGTCTGGGAAATACACTATTTCTCCTTCATTTCTGAGGGATAGCCTTGCTTGGAGTAATATCCTTGGCTGGCAGCTTTTTTCTTTATTGTTTTGAATATATCATCTCATTCTTTTCTGGCATGTAGAGTTTCTTCTGAGAATTCTGAGGTTAGTGTGATGGAGACTCCCTGGTAGGTGACTGATCCTTTTCTCACTGTTTTTAGGGTTTTCTCTTTGTCTTTGATTTCTGCCAGTTTGCCTATAACATGTCTTGGAGAGGACCTTTTTGAATAGAATCTTTTTGGGAATATTTGAGCCTCCTGGATCTGAAGATCTGTATCTGTCCCTATATGTGGGGAATTTTTTTGCTGTTATTTCATTGAATATGTTTTCAGTGCCTTTTCATCTCTCCTCCCTTTCTGGAACACCTGTGATTTGGATGTTTTTGCACTTAACATTTTCTGCTATTTCTCTTAGATTTTCTTCTCTTTTTTTTTTGTCCTACTGAGTTATTTGAGAAAGACTGTCTTCAAGTTCAGAAATTCCTTCTTTGCTTGCTCTAGCCTGCTGCTTAAGCTCTTTGCTGTGTTTTTCATTCCATTGAATTAATCCTTCAATTCCCAGAGTATACTACATTCTTTTTTAAAGTATTAACCTGTTTGTAAATTTGCTCCTTCTTATCATAGACAGTTTTCCTCATTTCACTGTGTCATCTAAATGAGTCTTCTTGTATCTCATTGAGTTTCCTTAAGACTGTTACTCGTAATTCCTTTTCAGTCATTTCAAGTGTTTCTTGCTCTGTCGGGTCTGGTACTTTAGAATTATTGTATTCTTTTGGTGGTGTCATATTGCCTTTTTAAAATTTTTCATGTTTCTAGTATCTTTTCATTGATGTCCGGTCATCTGGTAGAATAGTATCTTTTTCTATTACTCTGGAGTGAGCTTTGAGGAGGGAGACTTCCTCCTGTAGATGTGTTTTCTAATGACCATTTAGTTGGGTGTTTTAGTATTGATCCAGATAGATGCAATAGTGTAGTCTCTGTATGGGTATTTCTGCTATATTTGATGCCAGAGTTGCCTGTAGGTACCTCCATGGCCTTGGCACTGGGACACTTAGTGATTCCTTGTCAAGGTTAGTGACATTATGTTGGATCATTGAGGATGTGGGAGAGCTCTCAGCTTCTTGGGAGAATAGCCTGTGTGCTCTTGTCACTCTTTGGCTGTGGTGGGTGACTCTTGATGGGCTTGTTGGCACCCCAGCTAGTGTCACTTGACTGATAATTTGACTGGGAGTTATCTTCCTTATTCTATTTGCCTATCTCCACTCTCCAGGGATTCTATGTGTGTATCTCCCCAGGTCAAGGCTATCTTATGGGCTCCCCATGTTGTGTCCGCCCCCTGGTGCACTAACACAGCAAGCAATGTACATCCCCCTGTGGTTTGGGCCACTAAGTCGCAGGTCTTAGCTAACTCACCTCCTTCCCTGGGGTCCACTGTTGGCCCTCTTGTGTCAATGCAGTTGAAGGGTTGGCATTCTGCCTGCATGGTGGCAGTGGCTGTTGCTGTGGCAGCAGGCTGCCCTTGGGATGGTGCTGGCTGTGTCTGTGTCTGTATTAGGCTGCCCATGTGATGGCAGTGGCTGTGATGGCAGCAGGTCACTGGCACGATGGTGGTAGTTGTCCTGTGGGAGTAGTAGTGGTGGCCTCCCACAGGGATACATTATCTACAGTGGTAGTGGGCTTCCATGCAGCCCTGGTGGTGGCACGAGTAGCTGCTTTGTCCTCCCATGTGTCTATTGTGTCCATGGCAGCAATGGACTTCCTGCTTGGTGGCAGCAGCAGTGGCAGCATCTGCACCTGCCTGCAGTGGGGTACAATATCCATGGTGGCAGGGGATTCCCACTCAGTGGCAGTGGTAGCAGCTGCATTAGCTGCCTGCTGCAGGATATGGTGTTAGTGGTGGAAGTGGGCTTCCTGTGTGGGAGTGGTGGTGGCAGTGGCCTCCTGTAGGGCTACCATGTCCTCAAGTGGCAGTCGGCTTCCCATGCAGTGGTGGTGTTGGCGTTGGCTACAGCAGCCTCCCACAGGGTTGCAGTGTCCACGGTAGCAGCGGACTTTTTGAGTGGCAGTGGCTATAGCAGGTACAGGCCACTTGTGGTAGTGCTGCTCTGTGGGAGCTGCCCTACAGGAAATCAGGCAATGGCTCTGGGAATGAGTAATGGCCTTGTTGACTGTGGCACTGGGGGCAGTGGGCTCATTTCCATCTTCTTCTGTGGGAGACACATGCTCTGGGCTACTCTAGTCTGCCATCTTAAATCCCTTAGATCTGATTATACATTTTTTACTATTGCAGTTCACATGAGTGACTATTTAAGGTAATATATGTTTCAATATTTTCTTTTCAGATATATGTTTGATTAATGTCCCTGATATCTGCTTATCTCACAAGGGAAGTGGTCATTTTTAGTTGGATCATATCTGTCCCTGTGTCCCCCATTTCCTCTATATCTAGCCAACAGCATTTTATCCAATTTCTGGAAAACTGGTTGTCTAACTAGCATCATAAGCATTTTGAAATAAATATACTTTTCATGGCAATATTTTTCATCACAGATATGACCATATAATTTTAATGCTTAGATATAGTAAACCTATTTTACTTATTGTATATGGGATTAGACAGGTGCTCCTTAAATTGTTTGGATAATGATAATGGTAATGATTAGGAAATTTCTGGAACAATACTGTAAATAAATACACCTTTCATATTATAATCTAAAAGATTTTCCTGATGTATGGAATATGCTTAATAGTAGCATAATGTTGTACAAACAAGAGAAGCTTCATATTTTATGCCATTTTCCAAAAGATTTCATTTTCCCCCACATAATATACACACTTAATACATTGTACAATTAAACTTGTACAAAATTCTTTTGACCTGACTGTTATTTGTAAATGAAAAATATAAAAAAGTAAGTGTTGCATTAATATAAAAAAAAGGAGTGGTCTCAGCAAAAATTGCAAAGTAAGGACCACCAAATTCTGCTCCTCTTGGGAAGCAATGGTCAAAAATTGTCAGAATCAAGTTTTGCAGAACTGTGGAAATAACCAAAAGCTTGCAGCAACCTAGAAAGTATTCATTCAGTAAAAATGGCGGATTTTTAGGAAGGACAGTAAACTTTGTGGAATTTTGACTTACTCCAGATCCATCCTCTGCTACCAAACTCAGCAGTAGCTGTGGAAATAGCAGCCCACATTTTCACTGCCTGAGGGAGCAGAACACATCTCATTTAGAAGAATTACAATTAATTATTTGTTCTGATCTGTCTTGTGGCTTCCTAGAAGACTGGCTGAAAAGGCTTGTCATTATTTTCCCTTAACTCAGAATTGGCCTACTGCTTAAACTGCTTCCCTGGGGATATTTGTTGAGAACATTTATAGGTTAATTTGTTAGGTGCTTCTGCCAGAATTGGTAGACAACAGTTGAAGCAAACAAAAAACTAATCAAAAAGGCAGGGAGGAAAGGCTGGAGAATGAGAAATCCTTTATGTCTTTGAAAAGCTTTAATGTATTCCCAGGAATTTAGAAGGCCATGTTCATAGTAAGGGCTGTGCACATGCTAAGGAAATACCTGGGAAGGCCCTAAGTTCTCACTTCCGGCTGCCTTGAGGCTTTGTGGAAGTAGGAAGTAAAGGCTAAGGCAGAGCTATAAACTTCCTGGCTAAGTGTTGAAAGTATAACCAACACACACAGAGTTCCTTGGCAAAGACTGGAAGACTTTTGGTTGCAGATGTTTAAGCAAATCTCTGTCCAATCATTCAGTGACCACTAAACTGCCCTAGTTAGAACTTCTAGTACAACGTACAGTGTTGAGTAAAAATGCCAAAAGTAGGCATCCTGGTCTTGTTCCAAGTCTTAGGATGAAAATCTACAGTATTTCAACATTAAGTATGACGCAACATATGGGATTTTTCATAGATGTCCTTTACCATGTTAAGAAAGTTTCCTTCTATTTCTAGAATGTTGAATATTTTTACCGTGAAAGGGTGTTAGATTTTGTTAAATGTGTTGTGCAGAAATCAGAAAACTCATATATTGCTGGTGGGAATGTGAAATGGTATAGCTACTGTAGTATATAACTTAGTGGTTCCTCAAAAAGTTCAACATAAAATTATTATATGACCCTGCAATTCTACGCCTAGGTATACACAAGTGGGAATTGAAAATATATTCATGAGAAAACTTGTTTATAAATGTTCATTTAAGTATTATTCATAATATCCAAAAATTGGAAACAGCCCAGATGTCTACTGGCTGAGGAATGGATCAAAAAGGGTATATCCATGCAGTAGAATATTATTTAGCATAAAAAGGAATGAAGTATTATTATATACTACAGTATGAATGAACCTTGAAAACATGCTAAATGAAAGAAGCCAGACACAATAGGCCATATATTGTACTGTTCCATTTATATGAAGTCCATAAAAATACCTATAAAAGTGGATATAAATCCACCGAAAATGAAAGTTAATTAGTACTTGCCATAGGAAGTGGGGAGAGGGGAATTGGGACTAATTGCTAATAGTAAAGGAGGTTCTCTCAGTATTGATGAAAATGCTCTGAAATTAATGTTAATGGTTGCACAGCACAGTGAATATACTAAAAGTTCCTGAAGTATACATGTTAAAATGGTGAATTTTATGCTATGTCAATCGTATCTCACTAAAAATATGGAAAGGCACAAAAGAAAAATAATAAATAAAATAATTTATAAAATTTGTGACCTCAACATAAATATTGCTACTATTTTGGTGTATTAGTATGTATATGCATGCTTCTATGTAAATATATATGCTT
Source organism: Galeopterus variegatus (assembly GCF_000696425.1). Classification (NCBI taxonomy): domain Eukaryota; kingdom Metazoa; phylum Chordata; class Mammalia; order Dermoptera; family Cynocephalidae; genus Galeopterus; species Galeopterus variegatus. Next base: position 369,584 of record NW_007727452.1, on the reverse strand, counting down.
CTGTATAAATATATATTTATATAAATTTGGACTTTCTGCATAATAGTAGCAAAGGAAACATAGTTGTTCACACAGTTTTTAAATCCTGCCTGTTTAACATTGATGCATAAATATTTTACCTATCAAACATTTGCTTTAAACATTTTAAATCATCTTATACAATTTTATCAAGTGAATAAGTCATATTTAAACATTTCTCTATTTTGAGACTTTTAGGTTATATTTGAATTTTCTTAATTATACATGATACCACAATTAACCTTTTCCTTAAGAGAGAATTACAGAAGTAAATTTGCATATTATAACTCCTTTAAAGCTTTGTTTTCAGACTGGTGAATTATTTTCTGAAATATTGTACAAATTTACACTACTGCCAGAAAAGTGCCTGTTTACTGTGTATTTACTAGCATTTTGTTCTATGAGCATTAGGAACAGAAGCTTTGCCAATTTACAAATAAAGCAAAGTAAACATTTATTTTGTACAATTATTTGTTAGAGGGATTGATAATTTTTTACCTAGTCGATTGTTATTTTCTATTATTGAGTTTGTGTGCTTTGTAAAATACGGTAGTGTACTGGATTGAATTATATCCCCCAAAACTCACTGAAGGTTGAATTATGTCCTCCAAGTTTTATGTATTAGAAACTGGGCCCCCACTGTGACTGTAAAGAGGGTGGGAGATCCTATTTGGTAATTGAAGTGTTGAGCCTTGAAGAGGTGATTACATTATAGGACCATGTCATAGTGAATGGATTAAAAATGGTGGTCAAGGGTGTGGTTCTAAGGGCTTTAAATGAAGAGTGGATGAGGAAGTTAGTTTCTTTCTTTCTCTGCTTCACCATTTTTTGCAATGTGATATCCTGCTGTCACTGAAGTCACCACCCAAGAAAGCCTTCACCAGATGTGTTCCCTGGACTTTGGACTTCCTAGCCTCTGAAAACATAAGCAATAAATTTCATTTTCTTACAAATTACCCAGTTCCAAATATTTTGTTATAAGCAACAGAAATGGACTAATACAGGTAGCATTTCTTAATTTCAAAAATTTCTGTCATAACTATTTCTGGTTCTTCTTACAAAATGTTGATGCAGTCTCCCATTTTGCTATTTCTTACATTCAGAGCATAGTTTAAGGACTTGTAGCTGCCTGCAAAAATTTATGCTCAGGTTAGAATTTAGAAGGAAGAAGGAAAATGATCTTTTTGCTTAAGTGATAAATTTTGTTTTTAAGGTTCATCAGTGACCCGGTAATTGTCAATTGAAGAAGAACATTTATAAAGTAGAAAACTAAATACATAGAGTTAATAAAATAAACTCAAGGGCAAGTAAACAGGTGGAAGGAGAAAACCTGGAGAATCTAATTAAGAAAAACAAATGAGTAAAATAAAAAAGCAAAAGGAAAAGAAAAAATGTATAAGATTAACAATACAAAATCATGTAAAACAAGAGACAGAGAGGCTTTTAAAAATATCAGACTCCTGTATCCAATTATTTTCACATAGATTTGAAAAACCGAAGTATTGGTTTTCTGGGAAAACTCAAATGGCTAAAATTGTCTCAAGATGTAGAAAAATAAAGAGACCAGTGACTGTAGAAGAAACCAAAAGCACTATCAAAGAATTAGCTGTAAAAATTGTCTACTTACCCAGATAGTTTTATATTGGAAATTCTTCAATATTTCCAGTATGAATCATTTATTTTCTATAGAAACTGTTTCAGAGCTTATAATAAAAAGGAAAGATTCCCTACTCATATCATTAATATAGCATAATTCTGATAAAACCTGATAAAAAATAGCAGAAAATAGTGAAGAGATTGGCTATGCTTCTGAATATTGATACAAATAATCCTATATGAAATGCTGTTGAAAAAAATCTAGGAATAAATTGAAAGGATGTCATATCATTAATAAGTACAGTTTATCCCAGGAATGCAGGGATGGTTGAATATTAAATAATAAAACAATGAGTCACATTAATGGAGTTAGAGAGAAAAAATATTTAATCATGAAAAGATAGTTAATATAATTAAATGTTGTTTCTTGATTAAAAGGTTGAGAGTAAAAGGAATATAAAGATATTTTCTTAACATGATAAAGACTATTTTAAACTCAAGGTCAGCATTATGCTCAATAATAAAATCCTGAAGGCATTTTTGTTAATATCCACAAATTTTATGCAGTTCATTTATAACAGCCAACCAACTGTTGGCTTAGTCTGTTTGGGCTGCTATAATAAAAACCATAGACTTGGTACCTTATAAACAACAGAAATTTATTTCTCTCAGTTCTGGAGCCTGAGAATTTTAAGAACAAGGTGATGGCAGATTCAGCGTCTGATGAAGACCCCTTTCCTGGTTCATAGATGGTGCGTTCTTGCTGTGTCCTCATGTGGTGTAAGGGGCAAAAGAAATCCCTTGAGTCTACTTTTTAAAGCCACTAATCCCATTCATAAGTTCTCCATCCTGAAGGTCTAATCACCTCCCAAAGGCCCCACTTCCAAGTGCCATCACATTGGTGACTAGGTTTCAACATATTAATTTGTGGGGGACACGAATATTCAGACCATAGCACCAACCAAACAAACCCCAAAATAAGAGTGATGAATTTTGAAAAAGAGATAAAAGTTTGCTTATCTGAAGATTGTTAACCCAGATAACATCAGAAACTTAACTGAAAAATGATTGAAACTAATACAAATTTAATGAAGTAGACCTCAGGCCAGTCAACTATTTGTGTAAAGAACCAGATAGTAAATATTTTAGGATTTGAGAGCCACAGGATGTCTGTTGCAACTACTTTAACTCTGCTGTTGTAGTGCAAAAGCAGCTATAGACGGTAAGTAAATGCATGAACCTGGACATGTGCCAGTGAAGCTTTATAATAAGAACAGGCTGCAGGGCAGATTTGGCTCAAGGATCGTAGTTTGCTGATCCCTGAAATAGGCAACTAAATTCTCCTCATTTTAGTAATTATTGATTAGAAATAACGTTAAGGAAATAATGTCATTAATCAGTAGCAACAAAACAAAAGTACACAAGAATACTCTCAACAGAAAAAGCACAAGACCGATATGGCTAAAATTATAAAGTTGTATTCCGGAGCAGAAGGGGTTACATGAAAATTGAATTAATAACCATGATCTTTGATGTAAAATCCATATGTTATAATGATGTCAATTCTCTACAAATACCTAATAGGCTTTAAAGAAATTTCAATTGGATCAATTTTTTTTGACATCACAGTCTAAAGTTCAGTGGGAAAAATTAACTGTAAAAGATAGCAAATAATTTCTGACAAAAAAGAGAAAACTCAGCATAAGGGCAGAATGTGAATTTTTTGATGCATTTGGCTGCAAGTAACTGAAAATTAGTCTTCAGATGGTTTAAACAGTAAGGATATTTATTGACCCATATCACTGGAAATTTAGAGGTAGGTTGGGTTCAGCTTTGACTTAATCTTATCTTTCCAGTTCTATTTCTCTGAGATTCTTTAATTCCAGTGGTTTTCCACTGGGAGTGATTCTGCCTCCCAGAGAATGTTTGGCAAATGTCTGGAGATGTTTTTGGTTGTCACAATTGGGCAGAGACGAGGTTGTGAAGGGAATACTACTAGCATCTAGTGGATAGAGGCCAGGGGTGCTGTAAAACACCCTACAGTACACAATCGAGACCCTCAACAACAAAGAATTATCTAGTCAAAAATGTCACTATTATGGAATCTGAGAAACCCTGCCCTAATCTGTGTCTTCCTCTGTGAGTTGTATTTATTCAGACATAATAACATCCAGAGGAAGAAATCACTGTCTTTTTCTGGTGTATTTGCTTAGTAGGAAGGAAATTTGCTAGTTTCATAAAATGAGTTTGGAAGCTTTTTACCTTTTTTATAAACTGTAAAATTTTATATGAAAAAGCTTTCTATTTCTTGAAGGAACCATAGTTTATGACTGTTTTATCATCTTAGTGAATTGGTCTTTTAACCAATATTCCTTTTAATGTGCTTTGCTTTGAATTCTATTTTGTCTGATATTATTACTATACTAGCTTTATTTTTATTAGTATTTGCCTGGAACACCTTTTGTCATCCTTTTATTTTCAATGTTTCTGTGTCATTTTGTTTTAGATGTGGGCTTTATATATAGCATATTATTTTGTATTTAAAAATCCAAGCCAGAGTCTGTCTTCTAATGGTCAACTTTGATCATTTGACTTTTCATTATTATGATTAATGAAAAATATGGATATATATCACACCTTTTTTGGTGTGGGTTCTCTATTTGTAATGATTTTCTTTGTGGTTTTGCTTCCTCTTTTTTTTTTCTTCTTTACAGTCTTCTTTGGATAAATCAAGTTTTCTTTGCTGATTTTTTTTTCTACTGTTTTGGAAGGTACATATTCTACTTCTATTCTTTTTTTTGCCAAACATATATTTTAAAATTATACTTAAATTTATTTTTATATTTAAAACTATAAAGAAAATCAGCATTTCACCTCACTATTTTCATTTCTGGTCTTTAGAGAGTTCCTCTCTTTGTGAGGGTAGAGATATCTTTTTAAAATACTGTTTCTGATATCTTCCTTTGTTTGGGAGTGGGAGATTTCAGCATTTATTCAACTTGCCATCTTAAACCAGATGTACCCTTTGACTTTTTACTCCTAAAAAATTTATCCAAAGATTCTGATCACATTGGCCACAAAGACATATGTGTAAGGATATCCATTGCAATATTATTTATATTTACAAAACCAAGAGTCAATCTAAATGTTCACCAATAAGAAAATGAATAAACAAATTAGTCTATATTCATGTAGTGAAATATTATTATTCATTCAAGGGGTATCTTATGAAATATTTAATGTTATCAGAAGATGGTGATAATATACTGTTAAATGCAAAATATTTTGTGTGGTGTCTGTTTTATGGAAAAAATGGACTGGAATGAAATATACCAAAATGTTGATAGTGGTTACATCTGAGTGAGGAAATTATGGTTCATTTTTATTTTCTTTTTCCTGAATTTCTGTATTTTTAAAGTGGAAGTCTTGTATTAGTTGTGAAAAATAATGTTGAGCATATTTAATATACCTGACCCTGGTCTGGAAATAAATTCTCAGTTTATAATCTTTGGTGTGTAGCTAATGTCATTTTTTTCCTACATCTGAACTTAAATTTCTGATCATTGGTTTCAATAAACTGAATTGTTGAAACAGTCTCAATAATTCAAGGTTTCCTCAGTCATCTCAGAGTCTTTCCCTAATTTTTTTTTCTTTTCTTTTTTTTAGATGATCTGTTTCTCTGTCTTTATCATCTATCTAGTTGATAAGTGTTGCTTTGCCTCCCACGGATTTGTTATCCTTTTTCCCCTGGGTGACGGAGCCAGCAAAGATTACTCAAAGCCCATCTCTTCTGAGCAGTGAGAAGCCCTGAAAAGGGGTTAATCTCCCAGAACCCTCAAGAGAGGCATTCCTTCCATCTGGGAAATTAACCACAAATTGGGGTTCTCTTCCCACATTCATTCTCCAGACCAGGAAGTTACAGGAAGAGAACGTAGGTGGGGTTTTTGCTAAGTACAGTTTAACAAGTTTAACAATAGAAGCTGGTAACATTCAGTAAGACAAGCAAGGTGACCTTACATAATGCAATTTGCAACAAAAGCTTGATTTTAGCAAACATTCTCTTCTTACAGCAATTTCCTAGTATCTTTACATACCAATCAGTAACCTGTCTATCTTTGAGCCAGCAACCTTGCTGTGTTACAATTCTTTATCTTACAACAGAGACTATGGCCTGGGGAAAATTTCCTGTCCTTTGCAAGGTCAATATTTGAAACTGCATGGCTTTGGAAAATCACGCCCTGTGAAGTATATTTGCTTTATGCATACTTAACAGATAAGTCTCCATTCCTGTCTAAACCCTGGCCTTTGTCCGTGAAGATCACTGTTATGTCCCACTCATCCCTGTCACAAGGACTCATAGTCTAGTTACTATTCCTGTTCTTCTTGAGAGCATGGATAGCTTGTGGCCATTCCCATATCTTGTAGAACAGTGGAGAGCTCTGAGGCTGTGGCAAGCATGTTTTTGTAGACTCTGAATGCAGCCACCTCTGTTTTCTCCTTCTATTTCTGCTGGGTTTAAAGGGCACAGAAAGACATCCCAGAAAGGGACACAGAACATTTCTGTTCTCCTATTCTCCACATCCTTTTGGAGTTAAACTACTCCATACACCATCAAATCTCCTCTAGTGGAAGGTATTGCAAGGGCCATTTTTCAGGGATGCATTAGCATCGCACTCTTGCTTTGCTTCTGATTTTCTTCCCCAGTCTATGGATTCTTTCATTTGGGGTGGAAAAACTATCTTTGACTCCAGATACTTCAGTTATGGCATAAACTCAAAATTCCAAGTTTTTCAGGGTTGAGGCTTTGGAAACTCAACTCAGATTTCTGCAATTCAAATAAATTTTTAAAAGTCAAAAGCCATGATTTGAAACTTTTACCTTTTTCCAAGGCAATGAAAGTCACTACATGAATTGGGGAGAAGGGAAAGTCAAAAGAAATAAGAAAATACAAGAAAATTAGTTTAATGTCTTGATATTGATCTTGTCAGAGATAAAAACCACAATCTTATTTTTTTCCATTCGTCTCTCTCAATGATATCAGAATTATTTTCCTAAAATATAAATATGGCTGTTAATTTTCTTAAAATCTTCAACAAATTCCCATGTGTATTGACTAAGTTGTCCCGTAATTGGTCTCTGGTTATCTTTGTGGCCTTTTCTTCCACTAGTCCTTACATTGCTGCAATAAAAGATTTACCTGTTATTCTCCAAATAGACGATCCCATTTTCTGCCTCTGTGCTTTTGCTTATGCTCTTTTCTTAAGAGTGAATTGCCTGTCCTACCTTCATGAGCTAGGGAAATAATAGTCAAATTTCAAAGCTCAGCTCCCATGTCTGATTAAAGTCTGTATAAAGTTCTCTCTGCTTCCCTTTCTACAGCATTGCTGCTGTTTAAAAACAGATAGTTTCCCAGCACTACACAAAGTAATGAAGAGAGTGGCACTTCTTAAACATCAGTTCTATGCCCTCTTCTCCTTATTCTGTATTCTCTCTGGAGGCAACCTTATTCACACCTTTCGTTTCAACTATGCTAAGGACTCTCAACATAATATTTCCAGCTGAGGCATTTCAGATGACCCACAGACCCACAGCTCCAGCTGGCTTCTCTTTAAGTACATTTGGATGTTTCTCAAGCACGTCAGTCTCAAATGTTCAAGCTGGACTTATTAGATACTCAAATATTTGTGGAATATAAGATGAGATTAGTATTCAAATTATCCCTTTTGAGTTTCTTGCTGCTTTCATACTGCAACTTGGGTTGCCATCACCATCTGACTGTATGTAAACAGGTTGCCTTTCTTTCGCTACCATCCTGTTAAATGCATGTATGCTTACACTCTTTCAGACGGGATACCTAGCCTTGCTTCCCTCAGCATGCACTTCAGCAGCCATTGAGAATTCTTTGGCACTTGATATGGCACAGTGTGGTAAGTGCAGGGTTTGCAATAAAGCATGGCTGTGTTTACATTGCAGCTCTGACACTGCTTAGCTGTGTGACCTTGAGGGAGTTACCTCTCCATTACGAGCCTCAGATTTCTCATCTGTAAAATGTGAGAAATAATACCTAGATCACCGGGTCGTTGTGTGGAATGAATAAAACTGTATGTGTAATTCACAGGGCCTAGTCCAGAGGAAGTACTCTTAATGTTTTTTCTTAAATTTTATTTTATTTTATTTTATTTTATTTTGTGACCGGTAAGGGGATCGCAACCCTTGGCTTGGTGTCGCCCGCACCACGCTCAGCCAGTCAGCACACTGGCCATCCCTATATAGGATCCGAACCCGCTGGCGGGAGTGCCTCTGCACTTCTAGCGCTGCACTCTCCCGAGTGCACCATGGGGCCGGCCCTAAATTTTATTTTTTGTTTTTGCTCTGTACTTAGAAAATACTTTACCTGTACTTCTATTTTAGCATTTCTTTCTTTCTTTCTTTTTTTTTAAAATCACATTTGTTTATATTGTGTCTCTTTGACTACAATGTAAGGCTTTCAAAGGGGTGCAATAAGTCTCTTTGATCTCAGAGAACCCACATAATGCTTCAGTAGGTGTTTTTGAATGAATGAATGAACAAGTGAATGAATAAAAAATAGGGACAGTAGATTTGATTCTATTTTATCCTTTGATCTAATTGAGCTTTTTCCAAGCTTCTGTTCAACCAGATAAATTATTTGACACAAAAATCATCTATTTACTCCGTGTGCTTTAAAGAATTATAATGATAATATTTCATGTGCAAAAGCTGAGAATTCACACATTTCTTAATCTTGTCATTGGAACTCAAAGAAATCCGGGTTGTTTTAGAAGAAATCTCAAGGGTTCACATTGATCTTTAGGGGATTTTCATAGATTCTCAAGTTTTATGACCTGTTTCAACCTGCTTTTGGTTTAAAAATGTGTCTTACTGCTCTCTTTGGTAAGACAGCCCACTGCATTATTGATTTAAAAGTCAATAAACAATTGCCGTAAATCATAATATGCCACTTCTTGTGTCTAAACTATTGCTTATTCATTCTTAAATATGACAGTATCTAAACCTGAAAGTTATCTCAGCCATTGCTAAGATAAAATTCCACTTATATTCCATTGATGGAGAGTATTAGAAATGAAGTAAACTAATTGTGTGGCTCTTTGTGGCATCTGTTGTCCTCATTAACTGTAATGTAGGAAATGGACGTCAAAGTATACATATCTCCAGGCTCTTGACTACATGATTCACTCCAACGTTTTCCCAGAAACGCTGATGGACTGCAAAAGGCAGAGGACACCCACTGAAATTTATTAACAAGCCAGAAAGCAGCTGTTCTGTGAGTTGCAAACAAAAGCAAATGTTAAGCTGTGGAATAGCCCTTTTGTTTTTTGTGGTCCACTACAAAAAAGCTTTATTATAACCTTAGCTTTGTAAATTTGCCTTCTTGTAGATTGAAAGAGATACCCAAAGGACAGATGGAAAATTCATATTTAGCAGTGATTATCGTTGTGGAGCCTCAGGGTGACTATGTTTTTTCCTTCTTTTGCAAAATGTTCCCGAAGGCTTTCTGTGTCTGCTGAGTTACTCATTCCCCATCTCCCAATACTGGCTATGGGGCGTAAAGGAAGCAGCAATTTTTGGAGTACAAAATGAAGGAGGGATTGTGTCACATTCAATCTGATTAGTCAAGCACGTTTTAGAAGGCGACATTTGTGTTCACATTGCCTGTAAGGAATTTAGAGAAATGCTCTTTCTGATCTTTTTCTTCCTATCAGAATCTTCAGGACCCAGGTTTGTGAGCCTCATCTAATTATTCCAACTCAGAATTGCCTCCCTTCTCTGAACATATTATTCATATCACTCATTCTACCCTTATATATACAGCCTCATATCGTTATTCAGATATTTCAGTATTCATATCTCATCTCTCTGATGTGATTATAAAGTCTCTGCTTCTCAGGATTGTATCCTAAACATCCTTATTATATTCATCATATAGTTTCTTATCAAAGGTGCATTGCTATTTCTTGAACATTGTAGGCTACAGAAAATGTATGCTGATTGACTAAGCTGCAGGTGTAATTTTACTGTTTTGAGCAACAGAGTATATTATTCAGGCAAATCCGTAATATTTGTTCTTGATAGTAAATTTTCTAAATGGCCATCTCCTCTTGTTAAAAGTAAATACTTTAAAGGTACTAAATTTGAGAAACATCATTTATATACCAAAGAATAGTGTAAGGACCGTTCAAATTAATTAAAATATTGAAGAGCCTTCTCCTGCTTGTATAATAGGCTTGCTTTCTTTTGCATTCACTGTTACCTCAAGAACTCTCCCTTGGCTTTGCCAGTCAAACCTGCTTACCAGGTCATGCCTACCACTGGTTGCAGACCCTTCATTTTGGATTTTTTCTTACTTTTGTCCTTTACCTGTGCATATCCCACCTGGGCCTGGCCCTTCTTTCTCGAGCTGGTTTTATCCCAGGACATATATTCCACAGCTGCGTGCTGGCCTGATCAATCGCTACATCTCCACCTGACTCCCAGAACTTTCTCTGGAAGAGGCCCTTGGCACTGTTTACTCAGGAGTAGAGGTAGAATAATAAAGGATAAAGTCAAAAATTATTATATGGAAAATGCCAAGGAGCTAAGGAAAATAAAATACTTAAAAATCAATATTTGAATCAAGAACTGAAAGGATTGGGACAGATGGCAAGAAAAAAAAGAGAAACAAATCAATTCTCATTTTACGTCTTTTGTACATTTCTCAACACTTTTCTCCATCTCACCCTCTATGAAGTCCTTCTCTGCACTCCAGTCCACATTGGCCATTTCTAAAGCCCCATAGAACTCTGTTCCGTTATCATAAACTGCATTGACCGTAATTATGCCTTGTGAATAAATAGCACATGTAGTTTTTAATCAACCAGGTTGTAAACTCTCAGTGGAGGCAAGTTTCCAGGCCCAGAAGAATTACATCTTAGGGTATTGAAATGTTCTGAAAATGTGATTTTAGAATCATTTTAGTAATCTTTGAGACTGTGGGCCAGTAGATAGGTATATGTGGTGATTTAAATTGGAGAAAAAAATGGATTCCTGACAATACAGACCTATAATCAAGGCATGTTTTCCTGGCAAGATTCTAGACTAGATTGTTTAAAAATGTATTATGCACACTAAGAAAAGAAAATAGTAATCTCCAGGAACCCGTTGTTTTCTTCTTCATGCTAAAATAACCTCATCCGATTTTTTTCATCATGTTATTAGTTTGATAAATAGGAAACTGTCCTGATTTTAGCAGACATTTTATTTAGAAATACATAGGGATATGTGGGATGAGTGAAAGTCAACTAATCCTATATAAAGTACATTGATTATTAAATCAGTACCAGGTGATGTTGTCCATTGATACACCATTCTTTGTTCTTGGTCATGTCAAGATAAACAACTTTTATCAAAGATTTGGAAGAAGGCATCCTTATAAAGAGTGCAGACGGCATGAAGGAGAATAGCTAATATTGTAGTGGGCATCCCAGAGCACAGAGGATAAAAGCGTGGGTATGGAAGTTGGAAAGATTGAAGGCTTGAATCAACTCTGCCACTTGGTAGCTGTGGGACCTGGGGAAAATATTTGTTTCTAACTCATGATGACCAAATGATCACCCAGAAAACAATAAGTAGCTTTTATTCTTTATTGTTACTCGTATAACCGTTATTATTTCCATAGGCCAGAATGTTGGGCCAAAATTAAAGATGGAATTTAGTGGTTAAGATTAAAATCAATTGTACAAGTGGAGGACCTGAATATACTGCATCTCATGTGAATAAAACTTGATGGTTTTAGTTGACTGTAAGCTCAAGTGAGTCAAACATATGACACGAATGACAAGCCAGCTAATGCGATTCAGGTTTTTAATAGAATTATAGTACTTTGATTAAGGGAGATAATAGTCCCTCTGCAGTGTCTGCATTTGGGAAATTATGTTGAAGGGGAACTTAGATTTTCTCAGAGGAGGGATAGCTAGGATGGTGAGGAGTCTGGAATCCATGCCACAGGAGAAATGACTTCAGTAATTTAAAATAATTCAGCTGGAGGAAAAAAGACTTACGGGATGGGGATTGGGTAGTAGACAATGAAGGGAAGGTTTTTTTTGTTTGTTTTTGTATTTTTTCCCCCCCTTTCTCTTTCTAAATTGCTCATTATGGAGAATTTGAAACAGATACAAAAAACAGCAAGATTAGTATAATGACCTGCCATATACCCAGCTGCAACAGTGATCACTTTACGGGCATTCTTGTTTCATCTATTATTCTCCCAACTGGATTATTTTGAAGGAAATCCTAGAATTATTTCAGCTATCTTGTCACTTCATTTATAAATATTTTGCTATATATTTTTAAAAGATAAGCACTTAAAAAATAATTACAATACCATTATCACACCTAAAAAATTAATAATTTGGTTTTTTAGTTAATTATTTTTAATTAATTAATTATTTTTTACATTGAAAGATGTAGTTGTGGAGTAGCAGGAGGGGCAGGTGGGAGGGGGTAGGGAAACGAAGGTGGGGGGGGGGGGGGGGGTGTGGCTGAGGCCC
>NW_007727452.1:299761-357073 GCF_000696425.1 Galeopterus variegatus | reverse complement strand
TAGGGAAACGAAGGTGGGGGTGGGGGTGGGGGTGTGGCTGAGGCCCGCAGTCTCTCTCCAATCCACCTCAGGAGCCTGGAGGTTTCCGGAGGTGACTCGGTTGTTTTGGGGCTGGATGTGAACATCGCGGGGGTGTGGCTGAGGCCCTTGGGTGTGCCCCCCCACCCGTGGACCCCTGGGGCTTCCAGCAGCAGGTCAGTTGTCCCCCGTTTGGATACAAGTGCGGAGGGGGCGTGGCTGAGGCCCTTGGCGCTCCCTGCCGCCCCAGGAGCCCAGAGGGCTTCTAGATGAGGATAGGTGGTCAGGTGGTCACAGGACTGGATGTAGACCTGGGGTGAGAGGGAGGTGGCTCAGTTCCTTGGCTCAAGAGCCCGGGGTGCTTTGGCGGTGGCTTGGTTGTCATTGGGCTGGATGCTGATGTTGGGGGGTGGCTGAGGCTCTCATACCCACCCCCCCAGACTGGGGGCTTCTGGCGGCAGCTCAGTCATCGCTGGGTGGCCTTTGAGTGGCTCCTTTTTTCAGTTATTTTTTGCCCCTCGCTCCCATGTGGGTCCATGGGAACCCTGTCAGTGGTCTAGCTGGCCTGGGGGCCACCAATGCCCGCTTCTCCCCTGCAGCCTCCAAGCAACTTCACACAAAGGGCACAGAAGCGGCTTTTGCCAGCTCTTGCTCGGTGTGCTCACCAGGGCCAGCCTTGAAGGGGCCGCGGCTCAAAATAGTCAGATCGGTTCCTCGTTTTCTCATTGCAGCTTCTCCTACCTTCATGAGCTCCATAGGTCTCTCCTCCTCTTCCCCTGCTTAGTGGCCCCAGCTTGGCCGTCATTGGTTTTTTAATAGTTGTAAATTGGTCGATTGTGGGAGAGAGTGACGCTGCAGTTTATTCCGCTGTCTTGATCTAGAAGCCCCAAACTAATAATTTCTTAATATCATTAAATATCTAGTTATTGTTCAAGTTTCACCAGTTGTCTCACAAATCTTACTTTATAGTTTCTTTAAATCAAGGCCTAATTAAATTCATACATTGTAATTAGTTGATATGCCTTTTAATTCTATTTAAATCTATAGTTTGTCCTTTTTTTTTTTTTTTTTGATCCGTGTTATTTATTGACTATTTGTCCTGTAGATTTTTCCAGAGTCTATATTTTATTGATTAAATTCTTGTGGTGCTTTTTTTCCCCTCTCACCTCTATATTTCCTGGGAAGTAGTTGAATCTTGAGGCTTGGTCAGATTTAGGTTTAATTTTTTTCAAAGAATGTTTTATAGGCGGTGTTGATTTCTTCCTCCAAGAGATGCTTCATTTCTGGTTATCTCTCTTTTCTTTTTAATGTTAGCAGCCATTGATAAACATTGCCTAGATTTTTAAAGTAGGAGTTCCAAAAATGGTTATATTCTAATTCTAACACTTTCTTCATTTATTGTCTGCGAATATTTCTAAAAGAGAAAGTTAACCTTGTTAACTTTTTGTTTGTAGGAATTTTTTTCAAGCCAGTACATGTTCGTTGTCCTCCCAAGGATTTGATGCATCTCAGAATCTGATAGGGTTAGGGAGAGATAATGGAATTAGCTCCTTATGTCAGTGTTTCTTCACTTTAAGAACCAATGGAAGCTGATAGCTGTTTTCAAATAAAGTGCTTTTTAAAAAATTGACAAATAAAAATTGTATATATTCATCACGTACAAACATGATGTTTTGAAATATGTATACATTGTAGAATGGCTCAATCAAGCTAATTAACATGCATTACCTTACACTCTTAAATTTTTGATGATGAGAACATTTAAAGTCTCCTCTCTTAGTGATATTCAAGTTGTAATACATGGTTATTAACTATGTTAATAACTTCCAGTCACCATGTTGTACAATCAGTCTCTTGAACTTATTCCTCCCGTCTAACTGGAATTTTCGTTGAAGTGCTGTAAGGTGTCCAGAGTATAGTGATAAGACTAATTCTGAGAGTTAAGGGAGGGATGCCAATCTACATTTAATATAAAGAAAATCCCACTAACAATTAGAATGATCCCAAAATGGAAATGAATTGCTTCCTAGAGCAGATAGCTGACTTTTACTAGGATGTTTAAGAAAGGGTTAGATGATAGCCTTTCAGGGACATGATAAACAATCTTATGCTAGGTAGGAATTTTAAAGTCTTTTTTATCTTGAAGTTTCCATGACACTAAAATGCTCCTGATGAACCAGAATGAAGAAAGACATACCTCCAAGGTGACGGCTGTGTAAGGAATCCATTTTGAATATTTGCGGCAGAAATTTATGGTCCCAAAAGTGTACGCTATAAGTAGTTAGAAAAGGCTATTCTTGGTATGCTGCTCATACTCTGTTTGTTTGTTAACACCTTGTAACTCCTGACCTTTGCCTATAGAGAAGGTGTAATAATTCTTATGTTAACAACTCACAGTTTGGTCCCAATAGAAGGCTTTTCCCCACAAATCACAAATACTGTACAATATTAACAGATGCTGCTATTCCTGTCAAAACCTTAGACTGTGTATTTTATCACTGGAGAGGGATTCCTACATGCAGAATGGTATCATGAAAAACTTCAGCTAAAGATCATTATTAATTTTTCTTATTGTTGTATTTTTCTGTCTATATTTCTCAGGACAGTCATTCTGAGGGATGTTAACAAGTGCCTCCCCAACCCCATTATGCCGGAAAAAATGGGTTGTGTGGTAAAAATAATTGAGAAAATTGTATTTGTTTGTGTATTAGTCAGGGTTCTCCAGAGAATCAGGCCAATAGGACACATATACATGCATATGTAAGAGGAGATTTATTATGAGAATTTGCTCACATGATTATGGAGACCAGGAAGCCTCACAATATGCTGTCTGCAAGCTAGAGAACCAGGAAGGCCAGTGATTTAATTCAGTCCAAGACTGAGCACCTAAGAAACAGGGGAACCGATGGTATAAGTCCCAGTCTGAGGCTGAAAGCCTGAGATCCTGGTGGGACTACTGGCATAAGTCCTGGACTCCAAAGGCCCGAGAACCAGGAGCTCTGATGTCTGAGGGCTGAAGATGGATGTCCCAGCTCAAGAAGAGAGATTGAGAATTTGCTCTTCCTCTGTCTTTTTGTTCTGTCTGGGACCTCAACAGATTGGATGATACCTTCCCACACTGGTGAGTGCAGACCTTTACTCAGTCTACTGACTCAAATGGTAATCACTTCCAGAAACTTCCTTACAGACACACCTAGAAATAGTGTTTGGCCAGCTATTTGGGCATCCCTTAACTTCATCAAGTTGACATATAAATTAACCATCATAAGTGCACCCCTTGTTAATTTGCACTCATATGCATCTTGTTAAACCATAATTAATTTCCAAATAAAGACAATAAGAAGGTCATAGTTCTGCCTAACATGATACAAATATCCTGCATACAACCAAAAATGCACTAATCCCTTTCCCAGAAGAGGAGGTAAAGTCCTTGAGCGACGATTACTCTTCTGATATCCTATAACTTAGATGCTGTGATATAAAATTAACTATACTTAAATACTGATATAATGTCAATATATCTTATGTTACATGAAAAGGGAATATGAGAAGAAATAAAAGATATTTGTTTAACACATGTATATATACATAGAAATGCACTGATAATAAAATAAGGAGGAAACACTCATGACAATTACAGTCCTCATTTCTATAACTGGTCACATGGTTGTGGCTGGGATTTATTACTACCTTCTACTACGCATTCTGTATTCCCTTTGCTTTCATCAAGAACCTCGGTTTGTCATAGTTCTTTATCAGTGATAAAGAATCTTCATTCCTGGAGGGTCTAGACCATTTATTGTCCTGCCTGGATTGTGTTCTTGTTGTTTCCAGTTGTCCTTAATCACAGGGCATGGTAATACTAAGAGACACCCTAAGTGATCACCTCCTGTATTCCAGACATTTTTTATTTCATTCATTCATTTATTGAAACATAATTGATTGTACATATATGTGGGGTACAGCACTGAATATCAATACCTGTGTGCAATATGTGATTCTCAAATCGAGGTAATTAGTATATTCAGTATTACACAATATAATCATTTCTTGTGGCCCTTTACCAACTTCTCTCTAACCCCCTTTTCCCTCCCCCTTTCCCACCTCTGGTGGTCTCAGTTCTGTTTTCTCCTTTTGAAAGTTCAACTTATTATTGTGATTGTTGTATCATTCTTTCTTTTTTTTTACTTATTTGTTTATCTTTTTAGCTCCCAATTATGAATGAGGACATGAAGTATTTCTCTTTCTGTGCCTGGCCTATTTCACTTATAAAAATTAACATAATTTTCTCCAAGCTCATCCATGTTTATGTAAATGGCAGAATTTCACTTTTTTTTAAATGGCAGATTAGTATTCCATTCTGTATATACACCACATTTTCCTTATCCAGCCATCCATGGATGGACATTTAGGTTGGTTCTAACTCTTGGCTATTGTAAATAGAGCTGCTATGAACATGGGGAGTGCAGGTATCCCTTTGACATGATGATTTTCATTTGTTTGGGTATATACCCAGCAGTGGGATTGCTGGATTGTATGGCAGTTCTATCCACAGTTGTTTGAGGAACCTCCATACTGTGTTTTTTTTTTTCATAATGTCTGTGTTAATTTACAGTCCCACCAACAGTGGAGAATGGCTCCTCTTTCTCTGCTTCCTTGCCAACATTTGTTATTCTCTGTCTTTTTGATAATGGCCAGTCTAACTGGGATGAGATGATATCTCAGTGTGCTTTTGATTTGCATTTCCCTGATGCTGAGTGATGTTGAGAATTTTTACATGTGTCTGTTGGCCATTTGTATGTCTTCCTTTGAGAAGTGACTATTCAGCTCCCTTTCCCATTTTTTATTCAGGTTACTTGTTTTTTTACTGTTAAGTTGTTTGATTTCCTAGTATGTTCTGAATATTAATCCCTTGTTGGGTGCATAGTTTGCAAATATTTTCTATCATTCCAAAGGTAGTCTTTTACCTCTGTTGACTGTTTCCTTCACTGTGCAAAAGCATTTTAGTTTGATATAATCCCATTTATTTATTTTTTCTTTTGTTGCTTGTGCATTTGGGGTCTTACTCATAATAAATGTCGTTGCTTAGTCCTATTTCCTGAAGTGTTTCCCCTATGTTTTCTTTTAGGAGTTTTATAGTATTAGATCTTATATTTAAGTCTTTAATCCATTTTGAGTTAATTTCGGTGTATGGCAAGAGGTATGGGTCTAGTTTCACTCTTCTACATATGGACATCCAGTTTTCCCAGCACTATTGAAGAGGCAGTCTTTTCCCCAATGTTCTTGGTGCCTTTGTCAAAGATCTGTTGGCTGTAAGCATGTGAGTTGATTTCTGGGTTCTTTATCATGTTCCATTGGTCCAAGTATCTGTTTTTATGCCAGTACCATGCTGTTTAGTTACTATAGCTTTGTAGTATAATTTGAAATCAGGTAGTGTTATGCCTCTGGCTGTACTTTTTTTTGCTTAGGATTGCTTTAGCTATTCAGGGTCTTTTGTTTTTCCATATGATTGTTAGGATTGTTTTTTCTACTTATGTGAAGAACATCATTTGTATTTTGATGGAAATTGCATTGCATCTGATGATTGCTTTGGGTAGTATGGACATTTTCACAATGTTAATTCTTCCAAGAGCCTGGAATGTCTTTTCATCTTTTCGTGTCCTCTTTAAATTCCTTCAGCAGTGATTTGTAGTTGTCATTGTAGAGATCTTTTACTTCCTTGGTGAAACTGTTACCCATGACTTTTATTTTATTTTATTTTTTGGTGACTACTGTAAATGGGCTTGCTTTTTTGATTTCTTTTTCTGCTAGTTAATTGTTGGAGTATTAAAACGCTACTGATTCTTGCATGTTAATTTTGTATACTGCAACTTTACTGACATCATTTATCAGCTCTAAGAGCTTTTTTGTAGAATCTCTAAGTTATTCTATGTACAGCATAATAGACATACTCCATTTCTGCTTAGTAGTCCAGATCAATCACCCCAGCAGACACCATAACTCCCTTCTTGGCCTGTTGACTTCGTCTTGAGGAGGCCAAAGTGGCCAAGTATAGCAGTCTTAACTTCCAGTTCAGTGAAGTCATGATTGTGACTCCTAGTGGAGGTGTTTCTCCCTCTGGAGCTGAGACTTCTAGGCCAGCAGATCACAATGTCATGGGAACAGGAAGCAGAAATTTTGCTAGTGGGCCACTAAGGATAATGGTGAGCAGTGTCATTCCCATTTCCACCTCTTGATTCCTGGATGTTGAATCCTGGCTATGAGAGAAACAGCACCATATATTGGACACTGATTCAGAGTATATACAACCTTCTGGAAAACCTCACCTCAGCCCTGCAAAGTATTGTCTCCTAGCTGGCACTGTAATTGAGACTTTAAAAAACCATTTCACTATTTTATCTAGCCAGATGATTCAGGATGGTGAGGAAAATGTGAAAACCAGTGAAGTCCACAAGCATGCACCCATTGCTGCACTTCTTTGTGAAGTGAGTTCCTTGGTCAGAAGCAATGCTGTGTGGAATACCATGACAATGGATAAATCATTCTATAATACCATGGATGATAGTTTGGGCAGAAGCATTGTGTGCAAGAAGGGAAATCTGTATCCAGTGAAGTGTCTATTCCAGTAAGGACACAACCCTGCCCCTTCGATGACCAAAAGGTTCCAGTGTAATCAGCCTGCCACCAGATAGCTGACTGATCACCCAGGAAAATGGAGTCATATTAAGGATGCAGAACTGGTCTCTGCTGATTGCAGATTGGGCAATTAGGTGTGGCTGTAGCCAGGTTGGCCTTGGTGGATGAAAATCCATGTTCTTAAGCTCATGCATCTGTGCCATTATGGCCACTTTGTTCATGAGCTTGTTGAATGACAACAGGGATGGCTGGGGAAAGAGGCTGGCTGGTATCCACAGAACAGGTGAGACTACTTGATTATTAAAATCATCCTCTACCAAGGTCACCCATTTTTGAGCATTGGATGCAAATACGTTCATGATCTTTGCCCATTCACAAAAGACTATTGACATACCTCTTCCTCAGTTTCTTTGTCACCAATTTCCAGTCATGTTCATTCCAAGTCATTGATCATTCAGCCAAACCATTAGCTACCTATGAATTATATACCTATGAATCGGTATATAATTGCATATCTGGCCATTTCTCCTTCCAAGCGAAGTGCACAATCAGGTTTACAGTCTAAGGTTTTGCCCACTAGGAAGATTTTCCTTCATTATTGTCTTTTAGGGATGTCCCAGAAAGGGGTTGAAGTGCTACAGCTGTCCACTTTCAGGTGGTGTCTGCATACCATGCAGAACCATTTGTAAACTAAGCCAGGGTCTTCTCTTCCTCTGTCAACTTATTGTAGGGAACTTCCATGGGCCATAGGTGCAGAATGGGAGAGAAAATGAGTGCAGTAGAAATGGGGGACCATGGTCATTTGGGCTATTTCTTTATGTAACTTACTTATGCCTTCCGGGCCTGTTTGGGCCCAATCTTGTAATGCCATTTCTATTCTATGAGGGAGTGCTGCTGTACTTTCCCAACTTGGTGGGTCAGATAACACCCAATTCATGATGAGCAGCTCAGGTTGCATGGTAACTTGGTGGCCCATGATCGAATTTTCAGGTTGTACTAAGAACCAGTAGCAGGCCAAGAGCTGTCTCTCAATAGGAAAATAGTTATCTGTGGATTATGGCAGAGACTAACTCCAAAATTCTAAAGGTCTGCATTGCGATTCACCTGTGGGGGCCTGTCATAGTCCCCAGAAGCAACTCTATCTGCCACTGCCATTTCAAGCACCTTTGGATCTGTTGGATCATATGGCCCAAGTAGCAGAGCAGCTTGCACAGCAGTCTGAACTTGTTGCAGAGCCTTCTCTTGTCTGGGACCCACTTAAAACTAGCAGCTTTTCAGGTTACCCAGTAAATGGGTCAGAGTAACACACCCAAATGAGAGCTATGTTGGCACCAAAATCCAAGTAGGCCCACTAGCCATTGTGCTTCTTTCTGGGTTATAGGAGGGGCCAGTTGCAACAACTTATCCTTTACCCTAGAAGGGATATATTGACAGGATCCATACCACTAGACCTCAGAAATTTCACAGAGTAGAAAGCCCCTGAATTTTTGTTGAATTTATTTTGTACCCTCTGACACACAGATCTCTTACCAGTAAGTCTGGAATAGTTGCTATTTCTCGCTTACTAGGTCGAGTCAGTGTAATGTCATCAATGCAATGGACCAGTGTGATATATTGTGGAAGGAAAAGGTGATCAAGATCTCTGCAAAATAGAAGCAGAAGAGAGAAATTCTGACCTTGAAGATGGGCTATTTGAAATAACACAGGCAGACGAAAAGAAAAAAAGAATTAAAAACATTTTAGAAAATCTAAGAGAGATATCAGAAAACCTTAAGCACTCAAATATCTGAGTCATGGATATTTCAGAACGGGAGGAAAAAGGAGATTGCATTGAAAACATATTCAACAAAATAGTGGCAGAAAATTTCCCAGGTATAATAAAAGACACAAATCTTGAGATTCAGGAAGCTCTAAGATCCCCAAATGTATTCAATCCAAAAAGGTCTTCTCCAACACATGTTATAGTCAAATTGGCAAAACTCAAAGACAAAGAGAGAATCTTAAAAGCTGCAAGAGAGAAGCCTCAAGTCACCTATAAGGGAGGCCCAATCAGACTAACATCAGACTTTTCATCACAAACCCTAAAAGGCAGAAAGGAATGGGATGATATATTCAAAATACTATAAGACAGAGATTGGCAGGCAAGAATACTTTACCCAGCAAGGCTATCCTTCCAAAATGAAGGGCAAATAATATATTTCTCAGAGAAACAAAAACTGCAGGAGTTCACTACCACATGACCACCCTTACAAGAAATTCTCAAGGGAGTACTGGGTTTGGTACCTGAAAAACAACAACCATTCCCACAAATACTCAAGAAAAATCAAAACCCACTAGTGAAATAAAAATGCTAACAATGAAGAGGAAAAAAAAGTTTTTCTACAACCCAAGAAACCAACAAATACAGAAGACAAACAGTAAACCAGAAAGAAAGGAACAAAAGACACACAAACAAAAATCAATAAAATGCTAGGAGTAAATCAACACTTTTCAATGACAACTGTTAATGTAAAAGGATTAAATTCCCCACTCCAAAGACACAGACTGGCTGACTGGATTAAAAAGGAGTACCCAACTATATGCTGCCTTTAAGAGACTCACCTCACCTGTAAAGACACACATAGACTAAGAGTGAAAGGGTGGAAAAAGATATACCATGCAAATAGAAATGAATAAAGAGCTAGAGTAGCTATTCTTATTTCTGATAAAATAGACTTTAAACTAAAAACCATAAAAAGAGATAAAGAGGGCCACTACATAATGATAAAAGGATTGATCCATCAAAAAGACATAACAATCATAAATATATATGCACCCAATGTCAGAGCAGCCAGATTTATAAAGCAAACTCTGTTAGACCTAAAGAAGGAGATAGACACTAATACCAGAAAAGCAGGAGACCTGAACACCCCACTATCAATATTGGACAAATCATCTAGGGAAAGAATCAGCAGAGAAACACAAGATCTAAACAACACTCTAGACTAATTGGACTTGGCGGATATCTACAGAACATTCCATCCAATGACCTCAGAATATTCATTCTTCTCATCAACTCATGGATCATTCTTCAGGATAGATCACATGTTAGGTCACAAATCAAGTCTCAACAAATTTAAAAAATTGGAATTATCCCATGTATTTTTTCAGATCATAATGTATTAAAATTAGAAATCAATAACTAATAAAATTCTGGAAACTATACAAACACTTGGAAATTAAACAGCATTGCACTTAATGACATATGGGTACAAGAAGAAATCATACAGGAAATCAAAAAATTTATTGAAACTAATGAAAACAATGATACATCATACCAAAACCTGTGGGATACTGCAAAAGCAGTACTAAGGGGGAAATTTATCACATTAAATGCTTACTTCAGAAGAATGGAAAGATGGCAAGTGAACAACCTAATACTTCACCTTAAAGAACTAGAAACACAAGTCCAAACCCAACGTTAGGAGATGGAAAGAAATCATTAAGATCAGAGCAGAAATTAATGAAATTGAAATCCCCAAAATGAGACAAAAGATCAATGAACCAGAAAGTTGGTTTTTTGAAAAGATAAAAAAATTGACAAACCATTAGCTCTGCTATCTAAAAAAAGAAGAGAGAAGATCCAAATAACCAAAATTAGAAATGAAAAAGTTAATAATACAACTGATTCCTCAGAAATACAAGAAATCCTTACTGACTACTATATACAGCTATATGCCAACAAACTTGAAAATCAGGAGGAAATGGATAAATTTGTGGACACAAACAAACTACCAAAACTGAGCCAAGCTGATGCAAAAAATCTGAACAGACCAATAACAATAAAAGAGATTGAAGCTGTTATCAGAAGGCTCCCAACAAAAAAAAACCAGGACAAGATGGGTTCACAGCATAATTCTACCAAACATTCAAAGAGGAATTGACAACAATTCTCTACAAACTATTCCAAAAGATTGAAATAGAGGCAATTCTCCCAAACTCATTGTATGAAGCAAACATTACCCCGATGCCAAAACCAGAGAAAGATACAACAAAAAAAGAAAA
The DNA here is from genome assembly GCF_000696425.1 of Galeopterus variegatus. Taxonomy (NCBI): domain Eukaryota; kingdom Metazoa; phylum Chordata; class Mammalia; order Dermoptera; family Cynocephalidae; genus Galeopterus; species Galeopterus variegatus. The sequence goes on along the minus strand of NW_007727452.1, from coordinate 346,375 downwards.
CTACAGGCCAATATCTTTGATGAATATAGATGCAGAACTCTTCAATAAAATAATAGCTAACAGAATACAGCAACACATATGCAAAATTATACACCATGATCTAATGGGATTCATCCCAGGGATGCAAGTTTGGCTCAACATACGCAAATCAAGAAATGTGATACACCATATCAATGAAATGAAACACAAGGACCATATGATCATCTCTATTGATGCTGAAAGAGCATTTGATAAAATTCAACATTCATTCATGACAAAGACCCTCTATAAGTTAGGTATAGATGGAAAGTATCTCAACATAATTAAAGCCATATATGATAAACCCACAGCCAATATCATCCTGAATGGGGAAAAGCTTAAAGCTTTTCCTTTAAGAACAGGACCTAGAGAAGGATGCCCACTCTCACCACTCCTATTCAACATAGTGTTGGAAGTACCAGCCAGAGCAATCAGAGAAGAGAAGGAAATCAAGTGCATCCAGATTGGAAAAGGTGAAGTGAAACTGTCCCTCTTTGCAGATGACATGATCCTATATATTGAACAGCCTAAAGCCTCTACAAAAAAACTCTTGGAGTTGATAAATGATTTCAGCAAAGTAGCAGGGTACAAAATCAACACACAAAAATCAGTAACATTTCTACTTTCCAATAGTGAACATGCAGAAAGGGAAATCAAGACAGCTTACCCATTTGCAATAGCCACCAAAAACATAAAACACTTAGGAATTGAGTCAACCAAGGATGTGAAAAATCTCTATAATGAGAACTACAAACTACTGCTGAGAGAAATTAAAGAGGACACAAGAAGACAGAAAGATATTCCATGCTCTTGGATTGGAAGAATCAACACTGAAAATTTCCATGCTACCCAAAGTGATCTACAGATTCAATGCATTCCCCATCAAAATTCCAATGACATTTTTCTTAGAAATAGAAAAACCTATCCAGACATTTATATGGAATAACAAAAGACCATGCATAGACAAATCAATCCTGAGCAAAAAAATAAAAGTGCAGGCATAACACTACCTGACATTAAACTACACTACAAAGCTATAATAACCAGAACAGCATGGTACTGGCATAAAAACAGAAACACTGACCAATGGAATAGAATAGAGAATCCAGAAATCAACCCACACATCTATAGCCATCTTATCTTTGACAAAGGCACCAAGCCTATACACTGGGAAAGATACCACCTCTCCAGCAAACGGTGCTGGGATAACTGGATATCAATATGCAAGAGAATGAAACTAGACCCATACCTCCCACCATATACTAAAGTCAACTCAAAATGGATTAAAGAATTAAATATATACCGTTAAACAATAAGACTTCTTGAAGAAAACATAGGAGCGACACTCCAGGAAGTGGGACTGGGCACAGACTTCATGAATACAACTCCAAAATTATGGGCAACCAAAGGAAAAATAAACAAATGGTATTATATCAAACTAAAAAGCTTCTGCACAACAAAGGAAACAATTAACAGAGTTAAAAGACAACCAACAGAGTGGAGAAAATATTTGCAAAATATACATCTGACAAAGCATTAATATCCAGAATATACTAGGAACTAAAACAACTTTACGACAAAAAACAAGTAACCCAATTAAAAAATGGGCAAAAGAGCTAAATAGGCATTTCTCAAAGGAAGATATATGAATGGCCAACAGACACATGAAAATGCTCAACATCACTCAGCATTCGGGAAATGCAAATCAAACCCACACTCCAGTTACCATCTCACTCCAGTTAGGATGGATAATATCCAAAAGACTGTCAATGATAAATTCTGGCAAGGTTACGGAGATAAAGGAACTGTCATACATTATTGAATGGACAGCAAAATGGTGCAACCTCTATGGAAAATGGTATGGAGTTTTCTCAAACAATTGCATATAGATTTACCATATGACCCAGCTATCCCACTGCTGGGAATATACCCAGAGGAGTGGAAATCATCAAGTTGAAGGTATACTTCTTCTCCAATGTTCATTGCAGCACTGTTTACAATAGCTAAGAGTTGGACCAAGCCCAAATATCCATCATCAGATGGGTAGATAAGGAAACTGTGGTATATCTACACAATGGAATATTACTTTGCTATAAAAAAGAATGAAATACTGACATTTGCCACAACATGGATGGACCTAGAGAAAATTATGTTAAGTAAAACTAGTCAGGCACAGAAAGAGAAATATCACATGTTCTCACTTATTTGTGGGAGCTAAAAAGAAACAAATACACAAATAAACTGGGGGGGGGGAGGGAAGAAGACACAACAATCACAATTCCTTGTAGCTGTATGACAAACGAACAGATACAAGGTTCTTTGGAGGGAGGGGGGGAGAGGGAGAGGAAGGGAGGTTTCGGTAACGCGCCACAATAATAAACCACATTGTATATTGATTTAAAAAAATGATCTCTGCAAACTAAATAATGACATAAAGCTAGAGAGTTTATATATCCCTGAGGTAGGACAGTGAAGGTGTATTTGCTTGCTTTGCCAGCTGTTAGCAAATTGCTTTTGATTATACATTTGGCAATTGGGTGCCACCACTGGACTCCTGCCAACCAGGGATCCAATTACTTCCATTGCATTTGGGTTTTCCAGTTGAGTGGTTGTGGTTTCCATTGTGAAGTCTTGCCTATAGAGAAGACCTCACAAATTTATTTCTCCAGGGTGGGGGAGTAGGTCTTAAATGATAAAATCACTCTAACATTTCATTTTCCTTAAGCCTTTGATTACCTTACTCTACATTAATCCAAGGGAAATCACTCATTTTCAATTCACTCATATGGGCCATCTTTTGGTCCATGTTTCAGCCAACCAACTGAACAAGCTGTTAGCACGTTTCTAACTGCCCAAGCTGCAACATTAAATGCAGAATCTCTGCTTAGTGGGCCTATATCAATAAATTCAGCCTGTTCCAACATTATGTTCTTTTCACCATTATCCTTTGCCCTTCATATCCATACCCACACTTTTCCCAGATTTCCGCTTTTATAAATTGGGAAACACAAGTATTTCTTTTGAAATGTAGCACACCTCCTAATGGGTCACACTTTGTACCTCACATTTAGGGTCCTGATGGAACTTGAGTCAAGTTATAGGTCTAGAAGCAAAGAGGGGTGGTGGGGGTGGATCAGAGAGGTCATTACAATTTCTTCAGGCAATGCAGGGTTTATCCCCTCAGAAGGAGTTGGAGAGGATGACAGCACTACCATTGGCCTCTCAGTGGATTGGATGATGCCTGTCCACATTGGTGAGGGTGGATCTTGTTTACTTAGTATATTGATTTAAGTGCTAATTTCTTCCAGAAATATTTTCATAGTCATATCCAGAATTAATGTTTGCCAGCTGTCTGGGCATCCCTTAACCCAATCAAGTTGACACATAAAATTAACTATGACAGTTTTTTTATTCATTTATTCGTTCATCCATTCACCCATTCATTTATTTTTACATCAAGACTTCTAGGAACCTATAATACACTACGGTGTACTGTATTGTTAATAACCAAGAGGATGATATACTACAAGTATGGGGAATTTCCCAAACTTATTTGACCATGGAATTTTTTTATAGAATATGTTATGGTACTATTGTTCTGTGATACATACACGATTTTGAAAAAAACAGAACTAAACTAAGAAAACTGAATCATTTGAGTCTTCTCTCTCTCACTTCAAGTTCAATGCATAAGCAAATTCTGTTGTATCTACTGTCAAAATACATCCTGAATATGATTCTTTGTCATCACCTCTCAATACCCTAAACCCATCCACTATCATAGACTGTTCCCTTTTCCTGGATTTCTCTTCACTTAGGCATCTTCATGGATATCTTTTTTGCCTGAAAGCTCTTCTCAGATGTCACCTTTGCAGTCAATATAATATTGAAACACTCCTCAACACACATCTTCTCTCTCTCCCCGCTTCCTTCTCTCTCCTCTCTCTCTTTATTTTTCAACATACTGTTTATCTCTATCTAACATACTATTTAATATGCCTATTCATCTCATTCTTGCCTCCCTCCTTCCACTAGAATGTGAACTCCATGTGGGATAGAGCTTTGTCCTCTTTCTTGCATATTTCTGGCATCTAGAAGTGTTTCAGGACATAATAGGTGCTAAATAAATATTTCTTGAGTAAGTGAATGAAGTAGCTAGCTCTTTAAATGCTAACAGTAAGAAGACATGTGCCCCATAGTGTCCTGCAGGGAGTGTTGGCTTTATAGTTAGCTGGACCTAGATTTTTTTTATTGGTTCTGCCATTTACTTGCTGTAAGACCTTGAAAAAGTTACTTAATAGCTCTGTGCCTTTTAAGAATGGGAATAGTGATATATATCCCTTAGGTTTATTTTAATTCCTGTATTAGTCCGTTTTGTGTTGCTATAACAATTAGCTGAGACTGGGTAATTTATAAAGAAGAGAGGTCTATTTGCCTTACGATTCTGGGACAGCTGCATCTGGCACGGGCCTCAGGCTACTTCTACTCATGGTGGAAAGTGGCAGGCAGCTGGCGGGTACAAGCAGATCACATGGCAAGAGGAAGCAAGAGAGAGAGAAAGGAGGTGCCAGGGCCCTTTAAACAATCAGGTCTCGTGGGAACTAACAGAGCAAGAACTCACTCACTACCGCTCCTCCCCCAGGGAGAACATTAATCCATTCATGAAGGATCCGGCCCATGACTCAATCAGTTTCCAACACTGCCACATTGGAGATCAAATTTCCACATGAGTTTTGGAGGGGACAACACATCCAAACTCCATTAATTCCTTAGTAGTACATTAAATTACATATGCTATATAACAATGGTATTAAGTGGTAAAAAGGTAATTAAAGTACCTAGTGCATATCTAGCATAGTTCGAAGCATAATGTCCAGTATAACTTCTAGAAAATTGCTATACTGAATAACATTAATCGCTTTTCCTTTTCTTCTTCCTCCCAATCCTCCCTTTAGTCCTGGGGGTGAACTCTTACTGAGCCATACTTGTTCTGCTTTGTGATCTGCTGCACATATTTATGAAGTTATGTTAGGGTGAGTTCTGTGAATATGGAAGACATTTTTTTTCCCTTTGTATGTATCAGCCAGGCCTTAAACAGATAGGCCATGCGAAGCATTGTCTATTAGTTTACACAATTAATTGTTGCAGGTGGATAGTTGCTACCCAGGAGAATTAGAAACAACAGTTTCAGAGAGAATGGGAACCCAGCAGATAAGATATTATCTATAAACTACTCCTTTGGAATTGCGTTCAAAACCACATTCTGAGCTACATCAGATGATCATTTTCATTACTTTATAGTCACACTTCATTTTTGATCCAAATGTGCTAGCAATTTGATCACTAACTCTGCTTATAAGGTCTGACTCTGAATGACTATTAGCTGTTTCGAAAAATCAAATCCTCCCCTCAGAGGACCAAGATTTGCCATCAGTGTGGATGCTCACAACAGTGTATCTCAGGCTCTGCAGCTGATCCCAGTGAGTAATTCCAGAAATGTTTGTGCAGTGGCATCATTGTTAAAATAAGTGTGTGACCACTTTGAAGAACAGTGCTCTTTTGGCTGTCTCAATTCCGTTATGTTTGTGAAGAAATTGGTCTCAAGAGGACACAGTCACACCTCAGATACACTGTTATATCATAATACTCTCAAATCTTTTTTTCGTGAGGCTCCTCTGACTTTCATGCACATACTAGCTTCATCTATATGACCAAAACACTGGAATGAAAACCAATCATTATGGCATTTTCAGCCATTTTGATGGACTTACATCAACTGCTCGATTGCTGTGATAGTAACCCTTAAATGTGGAGTTGATTTTAAACTGATTAATTTATAGAATGTCAAATGGTTGATACCATAGCATAGAAACATAACAATGTCATCTTCATGTAGATTCTTCTCTTCCCCCAAGTGTTGTACCAATAATTGCCCCAATTCTTTCTCTCTATTCACCCCACCCTCATGTTTTGTTGTTTTACTGTTACATTCTGTTATTTCTCTTGTCATCTTGTATTAAGTTCTAGGTCCGTAATTTTCAGAGGCTTCTTGTATACTGAATGGTGGTCAGGGAATGGGCTCAAGTGAAGATATATCTACCCCAGAGGAATTGTGACTGGGAACAGGAGAAAAAAGAGATATTTTGGCCATTTGTGTCCATCCCTTTTTCTTGGCAGGGCTCAATTTCTTGCTAACTCTGCAGATTTTTTTTGTGCTGTAATGGAGAGTTAGAAGCAGAGCTATCTTATATAACCACATATTTCTTTACCCTTATCCCCATCTTTCTAATTCCCTTTGCTCCAGAGTTTATCTTTGTTGAATACTGTAAGCAGAAACAGATTTATTTTGAAGGTAGAGTAGCTTAACCATTGCAGTGCTTCCGTTGCCATTCCTTCTGTCTTTTTCCTCTGCTCATGGAAAGTTGGAGGCCAAACCTTGCATGAAATATGGGTTCTCTGGATGGCTTCTTTTACTCTATTCCGTGTGAATTAATCCCAGAGAACTGCAAAGTCTTTTAAGACACAGTGATGGCTGTGGTCCTGAGAAGACATGGCAGGACACAATAGACTTGAGTTCCATGAAGGCATTTACCAGTTTGACATTAGTTAACATTTCTGAGCCTTAAACCCATCTTTGCAAAATGGAAACAATAATATTTACTTTTCAGATTTGCTTTGAGGATTAAACCAGAAATTCTAGGTGGAAGCACCTTAATCAAGTGCCTGGCACTTGCTCTGTATTAACCCTCAAATTCTACTTCGTTTTCCTTCAGCTGCCATAGCAGGACACAACAAAGTTTGCTCCAGCAGACAGAATATTTCCCATCTGTATTTTTTGGGAACCTTCTCTGACCTACAAGAGCTACAAAATGCACATCATTAGCCTGAAAAGGCAAGTGATTCCCCAGGCAGGCACAGAGGGATGGAACTGTGACTTTGTGTGAGAGTGTAGCAACAGAAAGAAAGGGCAGCGATAGCAGCAGCCCTGTAAACCACCCATCTTCAAGCTCTGGAGTCTGAGCGGCTCTGGTAAGAGTGTGTGCGTCCTCCCCCATACCCAATGTATGAAAAGTTTGTTTCCCCTCTTTCTGTATTCCCTGCTATGTTTAGAGAATGAACATTTGGTCTTCAAATGGGAGAATGAATCTTTGATGTGGGTGTAGGTGTAGCATAGAATGAACACTTTTCAGATGTGTTTCTTAAACAGTACTTAACAGAGGCAGAAGAGACCTAAGGATGCTGTAGAAACTTATTGAGTCAGGATGCTTGGGTTCTTTCTGTCTTTTCTGAGCACTTTTCTTTCAGAGTATTTGTTCATTTTGAAAAATCTTAGCATTATTTATAGGAATATTTTGATCTTTTGTATCTTGAAGATTATATCATTTCTTGGCTTGAAAATGAAGGAAAGTAAACATCTCATTTTGCCTTGCAGGCATTTAACCCTAGGCAATAGTGGACATTTTTTATTAATAGTACCTGGTAGATAAATTGTGCCTGTGATCTTGTTGGAAATGTTTTATTTTTAAATTATGTGGATATCTGTCTATTATACATTTTATCTATGCAGAATGGAAAGAACATCAGGTTGGAAGTTAGGAGACCCTGTATTCTAATCCTAGCTCTATATCAGTTAACTATGTGGCTTCTGGGTGAGTCACTTTATTTTGCACTGCAGATGATGCATCTGCAGAACATAAAATTACCTCCCTGTCTCTAAATTGCGTTGTGAAAACAAACTAGATAATATCTGTGCTAATTGTGTAAATTCAGTGGCAGATAGGCCAACCAGTAATAGTAGCAGTAACTTCACACATTAACATACTGATTTAATGCATAAGGTAGGTTGAGTCCCTTGATACTTAAAAGAAAAAAAAAATGTAGAGAAATGATTGTTTAGCATGAACATAAAATTCTGAATCAAGTTAGGTCACCACTTATCTAGACTTTATTAATATAGCTCTTGGTAGACATGCCTTCACAAAATTGTAAATTAATATTATGCCAGCTTTTGTTGAGGCTGTATTTAAAAATAGCCAGTGTGGGGCCGGCCCGGTGGCGCACTGGATAGTGCGCCGCTTGGGAAGCGCGGCAGCGCTCCCGCCCGAGGGTTCGGATCCCACATACAGACCGGTTCCCGCTTACTGGCTGAGCGAGGCGCGGGAGCAACACCGAGGGTTGCGATCCCGTTGCCGGTCCCCGGTCCGGTACGGGGGCAACACTGAGGGTTGCGATCCGTTGCTGGACACGGAAAAAGACAAAAGACAAAAAAAAAAATAAAAATAAAAATAAAAATAAATAAATAAAAATAGCCAGTGGATAGACCAGTACAAAGTTACAAAGTTATAGTTAGATAGGAAGAATAAATTCTTGTGTTCTAGGGTGACAATAGCTAATAATATTGTATTGTGTATTTCAAGATAGCCAGAAAAGAGGATCTTGAATGTTATAACCACAAAGATAAACTGCTATTTTTAATCAAATAGTAAGTAATAAACACTACATAATTAATCTTATTTCCAATTTTTGCCTTGACTGTCAGGAAGCTCACAGCTAAATGTAGTGATAACTTGCAGTAATTGTCCTCAGCCTAGTTTTTTCATACAATTACCTTCTTTCCTCAACCTTACAATCTTTTTATGCAGGTTCCTTGCATAGGAAACTGCTTCACATATTCTTTTTGAAAATGGGCAGATGGATAAATAATATTTCTGTAAAAATCTAGTGGCTCATTTGAGTATTTCCAGTGTATATTAGGTTCTGTGGGAAAGAAGAAAGGTATGATATAGAAGGTCTATCTTAATGGAACTTATAATTTTACTTAGGATATTAGGTAGAATATGTATATATGTAACATTAATAAGTCATATGTGACTGTATATATTATCATGGCAGCATGAATCAAACAGTGCTCTAAATTTTCTAGGCTACCACAATGGGAATAGATCAGTGTTGATGAGAATGATTGGGAATTGCTTCACACTGCATGGTCTTTGTATTCAAATGCATCTTATTTTAATCTTGGCTCTGCTACTTTGTGTGATTTTAGGCATGTTAAATAACCCCTTTGTGTCTCATTTTTATCATTTGTAAAATGAGGATGATAATAGTGTGTCAGCCCCACATCATTGGGTTGTTGTGAGGATTTAATAAGAGAATGCAGGTTAAACGTTGAGCACAATGGTTGCCACATAGTAAACATTCTTTAAATATAGATATTAAGGAAGAGGTAGGACATGAGAAATTTCTTGGAAGAGTTTGATGGGTAAAAAGGATGGAAGAAGGCATCCCATATCAAGGTAAATGATGACCTGTATCATAGAAGTAGGAATGGCTTGTTTAGGTGACAATGACATGAGTCTGGCAGAACTAGAACATTCTTGCAGGAAAATTAGATTTTAGAAGTATGTCGGATGGTAGTAGTCACAGTGTAAGGAGCCATAGTAAGGTTCCCGGAGATTTTAGGGAAAAAAATCAGGAAAAGCTTACCATTTGAGCATCAAACTAATTGAATATTCAGTACCTACTGATAGGATTATTTATAGACGATGTATATGTACGTTGAGTTGCTGAAGTCTTAGAAAATACATTAGTCTAATCAACAGCTCCCCAGTTTCTCTCAGACTAATCACAATGATCACCGTATATCTTTAGATGGAATTTGTAACTAAGGAAAGCTACACCCTAAGTAACTATATTGTTTTCTCAATGAAAGGACAGGAGCATCTAGATTTGCACGGGATCCTCCAGAAATGCTAGAATAGTGAGAAACCATGGAAAGTTTGGAAAAGAAGTGTTAACATAAGCAGAGAACTGTTTTGGAAGTTAATCTGGGAGTAGTGGAAAGGATGGACTGCAAGACTAAAACAGTGGAGGCAGGGAGGGAAATTAGAAGGCAGTGATTCTTAACATTCACATGAAACCCCATAATTTGCAAATGCACTTTGACATATACTTTTCCTGAAAAATACCGTAAAAGATAACTTAGTAATTTAATGACCAACTTAAAATATCAATGATTTTATAAATATAGGTCTGAGTAATTTGTGAAATTTCATTTTTTCTAAGGACCACTAGCTTATTTTTAATTATATTTTGTGAAATAAAATGTTAAAAAATAATATTAAAACCAATACCCATGCACCCCCCCATTCAATTAAATACTCAAGATTGTTACCAAAACTTTAGAAGCCCTTTGTGTGCCCCCTGCTCCAATTGTAGCCCTCTTCTGGAGGTAACCAGCACTCATTAATAAAAATTCTCTTGATTATAATTATTATTTATTACCTATGTATTTTCAAAAATGTGTTTTTCTTATTTCAGTACTTTATAGAAATAGAATCATATTCTTCTGTTACTTGTTTCATTAGCCCAACATTATAATGTGTAGATTCATCAATGTTAATGCATATAGCTTTAATTCTTTCCTTTTTACAGCTGTATACTACTCCATTGTATGACTATATCGTAATTTAGTTAGCCAGCCTAATATGGTTAGACATTTGGTCATTTCAAGTGTTTTTTCCTATGGTGATAGTAATTCTGTGCCAGCCTCAGCTTGTATGCCTCACTTCAGATCTGTTATCCCCTCTCACACAACCTTTACCCGCTTCTGTGCTTCCCTAGTAACTTTCTGTGGACATACAGCCCTGGGGCTGTTTTTACTGCAGACTAAGGTACACACATGTGTGACTGTAACTGGCAAGAAGAGACTATCCTGCCGTGCATCAGCTGGACTAGACTATGAGGGCTCTGCCTTCCACAATTGATTACTTGGGAGAACCAGGGGACACAACAGGGAGATGGGAGGCAAGCCCTGTAGAGCAGTCTTTGGCCAGGATGAGATGGGAGAGAGGAAGGAGGTAGCAGATGCATTGATCTCTCTTCATCCTTCCCTCCTCCAACAGAGTTTTAAGATGAGGTATGCAGCATCTTTCATATAGCCTCTTTGAAGATATCGCATGAGACTGAGCAATCTGTTAGGTGTGTTGAAAAGCTTTGGCTAGCTCATGAATGTATTTGCCCTCCCATCTTTCCTACCTCACTTCAGTTAAAAAACAAAACTTTTTACTGTATATTTTACATATATTACTTCACTTTTTTTCTCACTCCTGCTTTCCCATGATTGCATCCTCCAGTAAGGCCTGAGCTCATAAACTTTTGGCTCGGTCTCTATTTTCGAGGGAACTTGGCCTAAGACAGGTGCTTTGGGCATTCTTAAACTTTTTTTTTCTTTCTTCTTTTTTGGTGAACATATGCAAAGAATGTCTTCAGAATATGTACCTAGGAGTAGAATTGCTGAGTTGTAGTTGTGTATGTTCAGATTTACTAAGCAATGCTAAATTGTTTCTCAAACTGGTTTTTACCTTCGTAGTGTATATTTTCACTAGCAGTGTACAAAAGTTCCTGTGCTTTGCAATCTCTCCAAATTTGGCGTTGTCTATTTTTTAAGTACTTCTCATCTGGTAGGTATGTAATGATATCTCATTTGGCTTTGCAAAGCTTTTCCTTGGATACAAATGGGGTTTAACACCATTTTATATGGTCACAGGACATTGGTATTTCATCCTTTCTAAAATGCCTATCCTTGCCTTTTGTGAATTTTCTACTGGTATGGCTGTCTTTTCTTTCTGATTGGTTGGAATTCTTTATTTATTTGGACAGTAATACTTTCTTGGTTATATGTCTTTCAAATATCTTTAACCTTTTTTTTTTTTTCATTCTATATGGTTCATCCCTGTACCTTTTAATTTTTGGTCAATTCCTTGCTCTGTCATAAATCAAGTTTCCACATATACACGGTCTGCTCTGGATTATTTATTTTGTTTCATTGATATATATGTCCACCTTTGCTCGAATACCACATTGACTAAATTACTATAGTTTTATGATGTCTTCAAAATTTGTAGCACAAGTCCCCCTGAGTTATTTTTCTGATCTATCTTGTCTATTCTGATTCTTTGCTTTATTAGGTCACACACACGAATTAAGATTTTGGTAAGATTTTGTTTGGAATTGCATCAGATCTTTAGATCAATTTTAACTTATGCTCATGAAGTTGATTGGTTTGTGATTTTTTTCCTTGTACTGTCTTTGTTTATTTTTTATATCGTTTCATAAAATGCATAGAAGAATGTTCCTTATTTTTCTGTTCTCTAGAATCTTTTATGTAAGATTGTCTGTTCCTGTAATGTATGGTAGAACTCACTTGTAAGGTCACCTGGGCCTGAATTTTTCTTTGATCAAATATTTGTAAACTACTAATTCTTTTTCTTTAATCATTATAAGACTCTTCAGATTTTCTGTTTTCTTTGTGACTCACTTTTTGGTGCTTAGAAGTATACTTCTAAGAATTTATTCATTTTATCTGTGTTTTCAGATTTATTGGCATAATATTGTTTGTACTGTTCTTTTATCTATTTCATCCCTGTTATAGCTGATTTATGCCCACTTTTTCTTTCCTCATATAGTGCTTTGCTTCTTTTTCTTCTTGATGAATTTTACCAATAATTTTTTTTCAGATTTATTGAGGTACAATTTGACAAGTAAAAATTGTATATACTTAAGGTATACAATGGATGATTTGATATACATTGTGAAGTAATTACCGCAATCACGTGAATTAAAACATTTATCACCTCATAGTTACCTTTTTTGTGTGTGTGGCGAGAACACTTAATATCTACTCTTTTAACAAATTTTGAGTATACAATATTATTTATAGTCACCATGACATACATTAGATCCCCAGAACTTACTCATCTTATAACTGAAAGTTTATACCCTTTGACCAGTAACCTCCCCATTTTCCCAACCCTCCAGCCTCTAGTAACTACCACTGTACTCTGCTTCTGTGAGTTTGACTTTTTTAGATTCAACACGTAAGTGAGATTGTACAGTATTTTCCTTTCTGTGTGTGCTTTATTTCACTTAGAATAATGACCTCCAGGTTCATCCATGTTGTTGAAATGTTGGGGCTGACCCCATGGCTTACTCGAGAGAGTGCGGCACTGGGAGTGCCGAGGCTGCGGGTTCGGATCCTCTATAGGGATGGCCTGCGCTCACTGGCTGAATGCGATGCGGGCGACACCACACCAAGGGTTGCTATCCCCTTACCAGTCACAGAACAAAAACAAAAAAAAAATGTTGGGATTTTCTTTTTTATGGCTGAATATCATTTCGGTGTGTGTGTGTGTACTTGTATACTTACCATATTTTCTTTATCCATTCATCTGTTGATGGACACAGGTTCTTTTCATGTCTTGGCTACTGTGGATAATGCTGCAGTGAACATGGGTGACAGATATGTCCTGAGATACTGATTTTATTTCCTTTGGACATATACCCAGAATTGAAATTGTTGGATCATTTTATAGTTCTATTTTTAATTTTTTGAGGAATTTCCATACTTTTTCCATAATGGCTGTTCCAATTTACAGTTCCACCAACAGTGTACACTGGTTCCCTTTTCTCCACCCCGTTGTGAACACTTGTTATCTCTTGTGTTTTTGATAATAGCCATTCAAACAGGTGTGAGGTGATATTTCACTGTGGATTTGATTTACATTTTTCTGATGATTAGTGATGTTGATTGAGCACCTTTTTATGTACTTTGTGGCTATTTGCCTTCTTTGGAAAAATGTCATTCAGGTTTGTATTATTCTGTTTCTGCTGCCTAAAACAAAATACAAAGAACTGGGTGATTTATAAGAAAACAAAATTTATTGCTTACAGTTTTGGAGGCTAGGAAGTCCAAAGTCCAGGGAACACATTTGGTGAAGGGCTTGGTGGTTGTGACAGTGACCCCGGGGTCTCATATGGCAGAAAATGGTGGAGCAGAGAGACACTACCCTCTCATGTGCTCTTCTTTTAAAGCCCTTAGAACCACACCCATGACCACCATTTTAATCCTTCATGGTCTTACAATCTAATTACCTCTTCAAGGCCCCAGCTTTCAATTACCATAATAGTGGGATTTAAGCTTCAGTGTGGTTGGGGGGGTGCATCTAATCTACAGCAAGGTTCTTTGCCCCTCCCCCCCTTTTGTTATTGAGTTGTATGAGTTCCTTATATGTTTTGGATATTAACCCATTATCAGATATGTAGTTTGCAAATATTTTCTTTCATTCCATAGGTTGCCTTTCAATTTTGTTAATTGTTTCCTTTGCTATTGTGATATTGTGATATGTATATTTTCGTTTTCATCCAAGGTTCCTGGCTTGTACTAACCCTCCCCTGCTTTTTTGTCTTGGAGCTGGCCATAAATTCTCTGGCCTACCTTACTTAATTATAGGTCATAGGACCTCCATTTGAGAAGGGGTCCCACCCCATACTCATGGGAATTGAATGCTGCACAGAGAGGCCAAGAAGAATCTGAACAAAAAGGCCTTGCTGGGTTGCCCCAACCAGTCTCTTAATGTTAGATCCTACTCTTTTGTCCAGCCACAGTTCTCATAGTTGTCCATGCTTCAGTCATGCCCATGTAATGTAGCTGCCATAAAAACCTAACAGCACATGGGGGGGGGAAGCTTCCAGATAGCTGAACATGTGGAGGGTCCGGGAGGTTGGCAGACCAGGGAGTGTATGGAAGCTTGCTCCTCCCCCCATACCTTGCCTTATGCATCTCTTCATCTGTATCCTTTGTAATATCTTTTATAATAAACTGGTAGACGTAAGTACATGTTTCCTCAAGTTCTGTGAGCTACTCAAGTAAACTAATTGAACCCAGGGAAGGAATTATGGGAACCCTGATTTATACTTGTTTGGTCAGAAGTTCCAGTGGCCTTGACATGTGACTGGCATCTGAAGTGGGGGGAGTCTTGGTGACTGAGCACTCATCCTGTGCAATCTAACACTATCTCCAGGTAGATAGTGTCAGAATTGAATTAGAAGACACCCTGCTGGTGCCTGCTGCAGAATTGCTGGCTTGCTTGTCAGTGCGGAGAAATCCCCACACATTTGGTCACAGAAGTGGGTCCTCTGTGATGATTGTGATTGGTGCTGAGTAATATTGTAGGAAAAAAATCACTACAGTATGTGTTTTTACTTCTTACAGCTATATAGAAGCTTTTTTGTTTGATGTTAGTTCGACCTGTTTATTTGTACTTTTGTTGCCTATGCTTTTCATGTCATATCCAAAAAATCATGGCCAAAGCATATAACAAGGAGCTTTCCCCTATGTTTTCTTCTAGAGTTTTTATAGTTTCAGGTGTTACCTTCACGTCTTTACTCCATTTTGAGTTGGTTTATTTTCTATGGTGTATAAAAGGTTCCAGTTCCATTCTTTTGCACGTAGGCATCCAGTTTTTCAAACACCATTAATTGAAAAGACTATCATTTTCCCATTGTGTATTCTTTTTTTTTTTTTTTTCCTTTTTGTCTTTTTATACTGACCGGTAACGGGATCGCAACCCTCGGTGTTGCGCCCGCACCACGCTCAGCCAGTGAGCGGGAACTGGTCACCACATGGGATCCGAACCCTCTACGGGAGCGCCGCTGCGCTCCCAAGCGGCGCACTCTCCAGTGCACCACTGGGCCGGCCCTCATTGTGTATTCTTGACACCCTTGTCAAAGACTAATTGACCATATATGTGTGGGTTTACTTCTCGGCTACTTATTATATTCCTTTGGTCTATGTGTCTGTTTTTATGCTGGTACCATACTATTTTGATTACTATAGATTTACAGTATAGCTTGAAATGAGGAAGTGTGATGCCTCACCACTTTTTTTTTTCTTTCCTATGGCTATTCTGGATCTTTTGTGGTTCCAGATGAATTTTAGGATTGACTTTTCTATTTCTGTGAAAAATACCATTGGAATTTTGATAGGGATTTTGTTGAATCTGTATATTGCTTTGGGTAGTATGGACATTTTAACAGTATTAATTTTTTAAATTCATGAACATGTGATATCTTTCCATTAATTAGTGTCTTCTTCAGTTTATTTCATTTAATGCCTTATAGTTTTCAGTGTACAGATCTTTCACCCCCTTGGGTATGTCTATTCCCAAGTATTTTATTATTTTGGATGCTATTGTTATTATGACTTTTAAAAAAAATTTTTTTCAGAGAGTTCATTGTTAGTGTATAGAAACACTACTGATTTTTAAAAATTTTATTTTATCAGTATACAATGTAGGTGATTTTCATGTCCCTTTACCAATTCCTCCCTCCTCACTCCCTCTCCCCCCTCCCACCCATCAACAACATATCTGTTCACTTGTCTTCACAAGTTCAAGGAATTGTGATTGTTGGAAACACTACTAATTTTTATATGTTGATTTTGTGTCCTACAGCTTTACTAAGTTTGTGTATTGTTTCTAACAGTTTTTGCTGGAGTCTTTAGGATTTTCTGTATATAAGATCCTGTAATCTGCCAACAGAGACAATTTTACTTCTTCCTTTCTTATTTGGATGCCTTTTATTTCTTTTTCTTGCCTAATTGCTCTGGCTAGGGCATCCAGTAGTAAGTGTGTTGAACAGAAGTAGTGAGAATGGGCACCTTTGTCTTGTTTCTGATGTTACAGGAAAAGTTTTCAGGTTTTCACTGTTGAATATGATGTTAGCTGTGGGCTTGCCATGCATGGCATTTGTTATATTGAGGTATATTTCTTGTGTACCTAATTTGTTGAGTGGTTTTAATCATGAAATGATGTTGAATTTTGTTACTTTTCTGCATCTATTGAGATATTTATATGAAGAGATGATTCTGTGTCTATCAAAGGATCATTTATCCCTTATTCTGTTAAAGTGGTGTATCAAATGTTTTGATTTGCATATGTTGAACCACCTTACATCCCAGGGATAAATCCAACTTGGTTATGGAGAGTAATCCTTTTAATATGCTATTGAGTTTGGTTTGTTGGCATTTTGTTGAAATTTTTGCATCTTTATTCAAAAAAGATATTGGCCTATAATCTTTATTTGTAGTGTTCTTATCTGGCTTTGGTATGAGGATAATGCTGGCCTTGTAAAGTGTGTTTGGAAGTGTTCCCCTCTCTTCAATTTCTTGGAAGAATTTGAGAAGTATTGGTGTTAATTCTTCTTTAAATGATCATTACAGTTTACCCATGAAGTCATCTTGTCCTGGGCTTTCCTTTGTTGGAGGTGTTTGATTATTGCTTCCATCTCTGTACTTGTTATTGGTCTATTCAGATTTTCTGTTTCTTCATAATTCAGTCTTGGTAGGTTGTATGTTTCTACGAATTTATCTATTTCTTCTTGATTACCTAATTTGTGGGCATATTATTGTTCATAGTACTGTGTTATGATCTTTGCACTTCTGTGGTATCAATCATAATGTCTCCTCTTTCATTTATACTTTTTTATTTGAATTATCTCTTTCTCTTTCTCCCTCTGTCTCTTTCTTTTTTGGTTAGTCTAACTAAAAGTTTAAAATTTTTGTTTATTTTTCCAAAAATGCAAAACTCAGTTTCATTGACCTTTTCTATTGTCTTTCTAGTCTGTATTTTGTTTACTTCTGCTCTAATGTTTATTATTTCCTTCCTTTTATTAACTTTGGGAGTAGTTTGTTTTTCTAGTTCCTTGAATTGTAGAGTTGTATATTTGCAGTCTTTCTTTTTTCTTAATGCAGGCATTTATTGCTATAAACTTTCCTCTTAGAACTGCTTTTGCTTCATCCCATAAGTTTTGTTATATTATATTTCCATTTTTGTTTGTTCTCAAGGTACTTTTTGATTTCCATTTTGATATCTTCTTTGACCTGTTGGTATTGTTGGAAGGGGTTGTTTAATTTCCATAAATTTGTGAATTTTCCAATTTTCTTCCTGTTATTGATTTTTATTTTCATACCAGTGGTCAGGAAAGATACTTGATATGACTTCAGTTTTCTTAAATTTGCTAAGACTTGTTGTGTGGCCCAACATATGGTCTATACTGAATAATGTTCCTTGTATGCTTGAGAATAATGTGTTTTCTGATGCTGCTGGATGGAATGTTCTTTATAGGTCTGTTAGGTCCATTTGCTGTTTCCTTATTTATTTTCTGTCTGGATGATGTATCTGTTGTTGAAAGTGGGGCATTGTAGTCCCCCACTATTATTTTATTACTGCTTATTTCTCCCTTCAGTTCTGTTAATATTTGCTTTATATATTTACATGCTCCAATATTGGGTGCATATATATATTTACAATTGTTATATCTTCTTGATGAAATGACCCCTTTATCATTATATTGTGACCTTCTTTGGCTCTTGTGGCAGATTTTGACTGAAAGTCTGTTTTGTCTGATAGAAGTGTAGCCACCCCTGTTCTCTTTGGTTATCATTTGCATGGAGTATTTTTTTCCATACCTTCATTTTCAGCCTATGTATCTTCTTAAAGATAATATGAGTCTCTGGTAGGCAGCATATTCTTGGACCTTATTTTATTTTAAATCCATTTAGCCATGCTGTATTTTTTAATCAGAGATATTCATCTATTTACATTTAAAGTAATTACTAATAGGTAAGGACTTACTACTGCTATTTTTGTTAATTGTTTTCTGGTTGTTTTGTATATCCTTTGTTCCTTTCTTCTTCTTTGGCTGTCTTCCTTTGTGATTTGCTTATTTTTTGTAGTAATATGCTTATTTTTTGTGTATCTACTAATGGTTTTTTCTTTTGTGGCTACCATGAGGCTTACATAAAATATCTTATAGGTGTAACAGTGTACTTTAGGCTGATACCTTAACTTCAATCATATACATAAACTCTACATTTTGAATACCCCCCCATTTTATGCTCTTGAATCACACTTTCCATTTTTTATATTGTGTATCCATTAGCAAATTATTATAGTAATAGTTATTTTTAATACTTCTGTCTGTTAACTTTATACTAGAGGTGAAAGTAATTTTTTCAATACTATTGCATTATTAAAGCATTCTAGGTTTGACTATATATTTACCTTTACCAGCAAGTCTTATGCTATCATATTGCTCTTTAGTGTCCTTTCACTTTAAGTGGAAGAACTCCATTTAGCATTTCTCATAAGGCAATCTAGTGGTAATAAATTCCCTTAGCTTTTGTTTGTCTGGGAATGTCTTTATCTCTTCTTCATTTCTGAAAGACACCTTTGCCAGATATGTTCTTCATTAGCAGTATTTTTCTTTAAGCACTGTGAATATGTCATCCCACTCCCTCCTGGCCTACAAGGTTTCTGCTGAGGAATTCACTGGCAGTTTTATCTGTGTTACCTCATATATGATGAGTTGCTTTTTCTTGCTGCTTTTAAAATTTTCTCTTTGTCTCTGACTTTTAATGATTTCATTATAATATATCTCAGGGGTAATCTTCTTTGGGTTGATCTTACTTTAGGTCCTTTGAGTTTCATGAATATGGATGTCCATGTCCCTTTCAAGATTTGGGGAGTTTTCAGCCATTACTTCTTTAAATAAGCTTTCTTCCCCCTTTCATCTTTGTTCTTTTTCTGGGAGTACCATAATGCATATATTCATTTGCTAGATGGTGCCCCATATGTTCTGTGACTCCTCCCAGATATCTAGGCAATGGTGCTATTAGCAGGACCAAGGTCAAATGGGACTGTAGCTGCATTCATAGGGGAATGGGCCTATTTATGGGTCTGTATCCAGGACCACAGTTGGTGAGCCTGTCACCTGGTCATGGCCCTTGTTGGTCTTGGGCTCCACCAGAATCTCACAACCTCCTACCTGGATCTCAAAGCTCCCACAGTGGTACTTTTTTCTGTGGATGGATGCCAAATTATTGTTGCTGGGGGAGGGTGTATAAGTGAAAGACCTCCTGTTCTGCCATCTTAGTGATGTCACCCTGTCTGTGTTCTCCTTTTAGTCTTTTCTAAGAACCACATTTTGGCATTATTTATCACCTCTATTTTATGTCTTCTATTTCATTAATTCCTGATCTTGCTTTACTATTTTCTTCCTTCTATTTTCTTTGGATTTATTCTGATGTTCTTTTCTTAATTTACATGTAACTTAATTTCGTAAGTTGTGTGCTTAGGTCCTTAATTTTGAGGCTTTCTTCTTTTTAAACTATTTTTGGATTAAGACATACACACAGAAGTTTGTAAAAACATATATATTGAGTTAGATTAATAATTACTAAGTAGTTGTCATTCAGATCAAGAAAAAGACAACTACCAAGTTTAATAGCCTTCTTTATGGTCTTCTTAGATCATAGTCCCCTGTCTGCCCTCTAGATGTAGCCACTATCAAGATAGTATAAGTTTATGTAAAATGTTATTACTTAAATATGCATCCCTAAACAATATAATTTAACCTTCTCTGTTTTTGAACCTTATATATAATGGGATAATACATGAGATGTATTCTTTTGAGACTATTTTTTCACCTGATATTACGTCTATTAGATTCATTCTTTTACTTTCAGTGCTGTAGGGTAGTCCATTTTGGGAATATAGCACACATTACATATCCAGTGTGCTGTTATTAAACATTTAGCTGATTTCCATTTTTTGCTATTGGAAATAACCCTGCTCTGAACAGTCTCGTACATTTCTCTTATGGTACATGTGCAAGAGTATCTCTGTATAGTAGATGCAGAACTGTTCACCCATAAAATTTATGTAGTACAACCCTTAATAGAATATGGTAAACATTAAGTGTTTGTACCAATTTACACTCACAATGGGTACCAAGTTACACTCCCACCAGCAGTGTATGATAGTTCCCAGAGCTTCATACTTTGTCTTCTCGAACTTTTAAATTTCCCCAATGTGGTAAGTGTATAATATAAAAAGTGTAATTTTTTAATAAAAAGTGTAATTTTGTTTTATAGTGAGTGTTCCCTGATTGCTAGTAAGATGGGCTTCTTTTTGTGTTTTTTTTTTCATGAAAGCTATAATTTTATGTATAAGTACTGCTTTATTTGCATCCCACAGATTTTAATACAATGCAGTTTTTAATTATTTAGTTCTAAATATATGGTAATATTCATAGTGACTTATTCTTTAACCTAGGAATTACACTGAAATTTACTGTTAAATTTCCATACATAGGACATCATTTTTCAGATATTCTAATTTTGTCTTTATTTTCTCTACCTCCAGTGATCAGCTCTCTTTTCAGGAATTTTCTTTTCCCAGAAAGTGATGAAATTTGTAAATATTAAAAAAAATTAATAGAGGAAAAAAAAAAACTACCTTGAAGCAGGTGGTGGACAGGCTACTGAGTTCATTCTCAAGGAAACCTGTTATAAATTCATGCCTCAACAAAATTACAAATTATAATGCTTTTATTAAGTGATATTTTTATTAAAAATAGGGAAAATATCAAAGTGAGTGTGGATGATACCAACATTGATAAAGCAAATGTATTTCACAGGGTCTAACACATAGAAATGTTAAGCTTGGGAAAAACAGAAAACTTTCCCAGTACTAAAGTATCTGTTGTAGATAAAAAAAAAAAAAAACATTGTAACACAGCAAAAATGCTGGCTCTAAGGGCAGATGTCCTTAGTGCAGCTAAACCTTATGATGGGAAAGTACAATGATGATCTCGTTGTTCTTTTTGTAACCATCTATGTTCCTTTTCTATAACTTTCTTGCCTGGAGAATAAAAACGGAGAGAAAACCTGATTCGGGCTTATTTCTGAGGAATGCTTCTCTCTTGAAGGTTCTGGAATTAACCTTTATGGGCCACTCACTGCTCAGGAGAAATGGGCTTTGAGTAATCCTTTACGTCTCCGTCACCCTGGCAGAGGTGACAAGTGAGCATGAAAATCTATGAATTTTATTGGTATTTACTTTACAAATTTTAGTGATCTTTCACATGTAACACTTAGTTTGACTCAACAGTAGTCCTATGAGATAGATAATGTTATGATTGGGCTGGATTAATGCTGTGGGAGTGTAGATTTGTGTATAGATATGAGAAAATTGCAGGGGTAATATAGATGGGACTTCAAAACCAATTTGAATCAAGATTAATATTAACTTAGGCATCACAAGAAAAGGTGCAGATTTTAAATGGGAGAAAGGGAAGTTTGAGGAGCTGCAAAATCATTCATTTTTAAGTATTTGTGGAGCAGTATAAAACATGTATTTGGAGGTAAAAAGCAAAGAAGTGCCTACATTCATCTGTGGTGAGGTGATGATAGGAGCCATGTGAGAGGATGAGAGAATCTAAGGGAAGGAATGTGGACCATGAAGAAAGGCAGAGCCTTGGGTTCTGTCTACATCTAAAGACTAAGAGGAAGAGGACAGAGCTAAAGAAACTAAGCCAAATGGAAAAATATGTATGAGGAAAACTAAGAGAGTGTACTTTTATGGTCGCCAAGGGAGGAGAATATTTCAATAAGGGAGAGGGTGTGGTTACCTATGTCAACTGCTGTAGAGAGGCTGAGTATTATGATAACTGCAGAGTCCATATAATTTGATGATTAAGAAATCATTGGTAACCTTATTGAAAGCAAATTCAGTAGAGTTGTGCGGGCAGAAGCTAGATTGTAATAGAGTTAGGGATGGCTGAGTGGTGAAAAATAATTATTTTTTCATGCAGTTTAGTAATGAAGAAAAGAGAAAGGGAGAGTTTAAGGGAAAGGCAAGCAGAGTGTAGGTTTTTTGTTTATTTATTTATTATTTTTTTTTAATAGTGACATTTGAACATATTTTTGAGTGTGAGAGGAAGTTACCAATGCTGTAGAAAAGATTGGAAATTCAAGGAAAGGGAGATACAACCAGAAATGTGTTGGAAAGATTGCTGAATTTATAGCCAAGGGACTAGTATTTTTATGCTGGCTCTGCCATTTGCCAGATATGTTTATATAAAATTATTTACCATTTTGTGGCCCCAATTTTTCTCATCTATAAAGTCAGAATAATCACATTTACTATATATATTTTATAGAATTGGCATAAAAATCAAGTAAAATAATATTTGCAGAAGTACAGTTAGAAATGAATCTATATCCTACATCAAAGTGCACGACTCTGATAAGTGATTGTGAATGTTGATTCCTTTTTTTTAGTATAGTTATTAATAATAAGAGTAATAGTGACTCTATTGAGAAAGTTATAGAGGTCAAGGGTACAGATGTAGTTTCTTCCTGAAAGTGGGTTTAGACATGACTTCCCCTGAAACAGAAGGGAGGAAAAAGAAAGTTTCAAGGAGAAACTTGGGGAGTGTAATTGAAGAATATTTAGGCATATTTTAATTCTAATTAGTTCAAATTCTAATTAAAAATTAGTTATTTATAGGGGGCCTGAACATGTGTGGGAATACCACTATTCTTATGTCTTGTAGTGCTAGCAACAGCCTATAGGAAATTGTTTTATCTTCAGTTATTTCTCAGGAGGTTCAATATTCAGTCCACTCATCCTTCTGTGAGTTCTTATGTCATCTAAGAAATTTGTCTGGAGTTTTTTTAAAAATATGATACAAGAAAATATTTTATGAACAGTATGTGCCAAATAGTCTACCAGGGCAATATTTCTCTGCTGAGGATAGCTCTACTTACATGGAGGTGATTCTGCCCAGATGGGGGTGTTTAGAAATGTGTGGGAGCAGTTTCAATTGTCACAGTGACTAGGATGCTATTGGAATTCTGGGGTGGGGGCCAGAGCTATTAAAGTTTTTTCAGTTCATAGGACAGTCCCACACAATGAGGATAGACAATAGCATTTTCTAGGGACTGTGGAGGAAAAATAAACCATTAAACCGAAATTATTGTCTTAAAGGGGTACATAGTTTCATTGTGGATACGAGGCATAAATACTAAAGGTTCTATAGCAGTACAAAATACTGAGAAGTGTGTAAAATAAATGGGAATGATAGTGACATTAATTAGTAAGCTACATGATAGCTGGGATCATATCCATTTTAATTTTTCCAGATCTTAACTATTACCTGAAAAGACTAGGGTCCGCAATAAATATATTTATTGAGTGAATAAGTGAGTACATTGATGAACATATGATACAGGATTTGAGAAGAGAGATATCAAAGGGAAGAGTGTGGTGTAGTGGCAAGAGCATGGGGTTATGAGTTAAGGGAGAGGCTTGGGGTTCTGGTCCTTGTTTGCCCACTGACTCTGTAATTTTGATCTTTAATTTTTTTTTTTTTAATTTTACTTCTCAAAATACATTGTACTTGATTTTCATGCCCCTTAACCCCTCTCCCCCACATTGTATCTGTTCACTTGACTTAAATAGTTCAAGGAAATTTTGTAGTTATTTTGTCTTCTTCCCTCCCCCACCCTTCATTTGTTTGTGTGTTAATTTATTTATTAATTTTTAGCTCCCACAAATAAGTGAGAACATGTGCTATTTCTCTTTCTGTGCCTGACTTGTTTCACTTAATATAATTTTCTCTAAGTCCATCCATGTTGTTGCGAATGGTAGTATTTCATTCTTTTTTATAACAGAATACTATTCAATTGTGTAGATGTACCACAGTTTCCTTATCGACTCCTCAGATGATGGACATTTGGGCTGGTTCCAGCTCTTGGCTATTGTATATAGAGCTGCAATAAACATAGGAGTAAAGGTATCCCCTTGGCATGATGATTTCCTTTCCTCTGGGTATATTCCCAGCAGTGGAATCACTGGGTCATATGGTAGATATATCTGTAATTGTTTGAGGAACCTCCATATCTGAAAACTATACAAACTCATGGAAATTAAATAACATTCTACTTAATGACATGTGGGCCCAAGAAGAAATTAAACAGGAAATCAAAAAAATTCTTGAAACTAATGAAAATAATGACACATTATACCAAAACCTGTGGGATACTGCAAAAGCAGTATCAAGAGAGAAATTTATTGCATTAAATGCTTACTTCAGAAGAATGGAAAAATGGCAAATAAATAACATAACACTTCACCTTAAAGATCTAGAAAAACAAGAACAATCCAAACCTAAAGTTAGTAGATGGAAAGAAATAATTAAGATCAGGGTAGAACTAAATGAAATAGAAACATGAAAAACAATAGAAAAGATCAATTAAACAAAAAGTTGGTTTTTTGAAAAGATAAATAAAATCGACAAACATTTAGCAAGATTAAGAAAAAAAGAGACAAGACTCGAGAGAAGACTCAAATAACAAAAATTAGAAATGAAAAAGGTGATATTACAACTGACACCTCAGAAATACAGGGAATCATTAGAGACTACTATAAACATCTATATGCCAACAAATTCGAAAATCTGGAGGAAATGATAAATTTCTGGATGCATACAAATTACCAAAACTGAGCCAAGAAGGTATAGAATATCTGAACAGACCAATTACAATAACTGATCTTTTTTTTTTTTTTTTTGTTTATTTGGTGTCTGGCCGGATAGGGAACCAAACCCTTGACATTGGTGTTACAAGGCCATGCTCTAATACTCTAGCCAACTGATCTACCTGGCCAGCCCTGACTCTATGACTTTAAACTGGGTCTTGATTTCATTAACTATAGACAAAAGTGTTGTATTAGATGATTTCTAAGCAGTCTTTCAACTTTAAAATTCTATGTTCTATGAACTAGGGAAAGTTACAGATAGGAGGTAAAGTTTGAAATAGATCTTAAAGAGTAAGGCAAAAGGAGTGGAAACTTGGAAGGGAAGGCAGTATAAGTACTCTCTCCATAGAGTAAGCCTGAATATTCAACCCTTTCTGGAGGAGACAGTTCTTGTCAGTAAGTAATGGGCTGTAAATTATTAAAATCAGCTAGGAGGACCAATAGTGGCAGCCTTTGAGATTTAGGATAATGAGGTGAATTTTTTTTTCTTTAGTTTTATTTTATTTTGTCAATATACAATGTGGTTGATGATTGTAGCCCATTACTGAAACCACCCATTGGGAGAGCCCCCCACCCTCCCAACAAACTCCCATCTGTTTCCTTGTTGTATCAACTTCAAGGAATTGTCATTGTTGTGACTTCTTCCCTACCCCCCCAGGTTGTTTGTGTATTTATTTATTTATTTTTAGCTCCCACACATAAGTGAGAACGTGTGATATTTCACTTTCTGTGCCTGACTAGTTTCACTTATTATAATTCTCTCGAGGTCCATCCATGTTGTTGCAAATGGCAGTATTTCATGCTTTTTTATAGCAGAGTAGTATTCCATTGTGTAGATATACCATGTTTTCTGTATCCACCCATCTGATGATGGCCATTGGGCTGGTTCCAAATCTTAGCTATTGTAAAGAGTGCTGCAATGAACATTGGAGAACAGGTATACCTTCAACGTGATGATTTCCATTCCTCTGGGTATATTCCCAGTGGTGGGATACCTGGGTCATATGGTAGATCTATCTGCAACTGTTTGAGGAACCACCATACCATTTTCCATAGAGGCTGCACCATTTTGCAGTCCCACCAACTATGTATGAGAGTTCCTTTTTCTGCACAACCTTGCCAGCATTTACCATTCACAATCTTTTGGATATTAGCCATCCTAACTGGGGTGAGATGGTATCTCAGTGTGGTTTTGATTTGAATTGCCCGAATGCTGAGTGATATTGAGCATTTTTTTCATGTGTCTTTTGGCCATTCGTATATCTTCCTTTGAGAAATGCCTGTTTAGTACTTATGACCAATTTTTTAATGGGGTTGCTTGTTTTTTTCTTGTAAAGTTGTTTCAGTTCCTTGTATATTCTGGATATACCTCTTGGTATGTGTCTAGCTTCATTCTCCTGCATATTGATATCCAGTTATCCCAGTGCCATTTGCAAAAGAGGCAGTCTCTTCCCTAGTGCATAGGCTTGGTGCCTTTGTCAAAGATCAAATGGCTGTAGGTGTGTGGGTTGATTTCTGGATTCTCTATTCTATCCCATTGATCAGTGTGTCTGTTTTTGTGCCAGTACCATGCTGTTTTGGTTATTATTGCTTTGTAATATAGTTTAAAGTCTGGTAGTGTTAAGCCTCCTGCTTTATTTTTTTGCTCAGCATTGCTTTGGCTGTGTGTGGTCTTTTATTATTCCATATAAATGTCTGGATAGCTCTTTCCATTTCTGAGAAAAATGTCATTGGAATTTTGATGGGGATTGCACTGAATTTGTAGATCACTTTGGGTAGTATGGACCTTTTTGGTGTTGATTCTTCCAATCCAAGAGTATGGGATACCTTTCCATCTTCTTGTGTCCTCTTTAATTTCTCTCAGCAGTGGTTTGTAGTTCTCATTATAGAGATTTTTCACATCCTTGGTTAACTCAATTCCTAAGTATTTTATGTTTTTGGTGGCTATTGTAAATGGGCAAGCTGTCTTGATTTCTCTTTCTGCATGTCCACTATTGGAGAATAGAAATGCTACTGATTTTTGTGTGTTGTTTTTGTATCCTGCTACTTTGCTTTAATCATTTATCAACTCCAAGTGTTTTTTTGTAGAGGCTTTAGGCTGCTCGATATATAGGATCATGTCATCTGCAAAGAGGGACAGTTTGACTTCATCTTTTCCAATCTGGATGCCCTTGATTTCCTTCTCTTCTCTGATTGCTCTGGCTGGTATTTACCACACTATGTTGAATAGGAGTGGTGAGAGTGGGCATCCTTCTCTAGTTCCTGTTCTGAAAGGAAAAGCTTTCAGCTTTTCCCCAATCAAGATGATATTGGCAGTGGGTTTATCATATATGGCTTTAATTATGTTGAGATACTTTTCATCTATGCCTAACTTATAGAGAGTCTTTGTCATGAATGAGTGCTGAATTATATCAAATGCTTT
This sequence comes from Galeopterus variegatus, assembly GCF_000696425.1. NCBI lineage: Eukaryota > Metazoa > Chordata > Mammalia > Dermoptera > Cynocephalidae > Galeopterus > Galeopterus variegatus. The sequence goes on along the minus strand of NW_007727452.1, from coordinate 318,712 downwards.
TTCAGCATCTATAGAGATAATCATATGGTCCTTGTGTTTCATTTCATTGATATGGTGTATCATATTTATTGATTTGCATTATGTTGAATCAACCTTGCATCCCTGGGATGAGTCTCACTAGATCATGGTGTATAATTTTGCATATGTGTTGCTGTATTCTGTTAGCTATTATATTATTGAGGATTTTTTCATCTATATTCATCGAGGATATTAGCCTGTAGCTTTCTTTGTTTGTTGAATATTTCTCTGAATTTGGTATCACTGTGGTGTTTGCTTCATTGAATGTGTTTGGGAGAATTGCTTCTGTTTCAATCTTTTGGAATAGTTTGTAGAGAATTGGTGTCAATTCCTCTTTGAATGTTTCGTAGAATTCTGCTGTGAATCTATCTTGTCCTGGGCTTTTCTTTGTTGGGAGCCTTCTTGATAACAGCTTCATCTCTTTTAATGTTATTAGTCTGTTCAGATTTTCTATATCTTCTTGGCTCAGTTTTGGTAGCTTGTGTGTGTCCAGAAATTTATCCATTTCCTCCAGATTTTCAAATTTGTTGGCGTATAGTTGTTTATAGTAGTCTCGAGTGATTCCTTGTATTTCAGATGTATCAGTTGTAATATTGCCTTTTTCATTTCTAATTTTTGTTATTTGGATCTTCTCTCTTCTTTTTTTAGTTAGCCGTGCTAATGGTTTGTCAATTTTATTTTTCTTTTCAAAAAACCAACTTTTTGATTCATTGATCTTTTGTATTGTATTTTGGCTTTCAATTTCATTTATTTCTGCTCTGATCTTAATGATTTCCTTCCGTCTGCTAAATTTTGGTTTGGATTGTTCTTGTATTTCTAGTTCTTTAAGGTGAAATATTAGGTTGTATACTTGCCATCTTTCTGTTCTTCTGAAGTAAGCATTCAATGCGACAAATTTCCCCCTTAGTACTGCTTTTGCAGTATTCCACAGGTTTTGGTATGATGCATCATTGTTTTCATTAGTTTCAATAAATTTTTGATTTTTGCTTGATTTCTTCTTGTACCCATATGTCATTAAGTAGAATGCTGTTTAATTTCCATGTGTTTGTATAGTTTCCAGAATTTCATTTGTTATTGATTTCTAATTTTAACCCATTGTGGTCTGACAAAATACATGGGATAATTCCCATTTGTTTGAATTTGTTGAGACTTGATTTGTGACCTAACATGTGATCTATCCTGGAGAATGATCCATGTGCTGATGAGAAGAATGGATATTCTGAGGTTGCTGGATGGACTGTTCTGTAGATATCTGCCAAGTCTGATTGGTCTAGAGTATTGTTTAGATCTTGTGTTTCTCTGCTGATTCTTTCCCTAGATGATCAGTCCAATATTGATAGTGGATGTTCAGGTTCCCTGCTCTTATGGTATTAGTGTCTATTTCCTTCCTTAGGTCTAAGAGAGATTTTTTTATAAATCTGGATGCTCCAACATTGGATGCATATATATTTATGATGTATGTCTTCTTGATAGATCAATCCTTTTATCATTATGTAGTGGCCCTCATTATCTCTTTTTATGGTGTTTAGTTTAAAGTTTATTTTATCAGATATAAGAATAGCTACTCCAGCTCATTTTTCATTTCTGTTTGCGTGGTAAATCTTTTTCCATCCTTTCACTCTTAGTCTACGTGAACCTTTATAGGTGAGGTGGGTCTCTTGAAGGCAGCATATAGTTGGGTCCTCCTTTTTAATCCAGTCAGCCAGTCTCTGTCTTTTGATTGGGGAATTTAATCATTTTACATTAAGAGTTGTTATTGAAATGTTTTGATTTAATCCTAGCATTTTATTGGTTTTTGTTTGGATGTCTTAAGTGCCTTTTTTCCCTTTCTTTCTGGTTTACTGTTTGTTTTCTGTATTTGTTCTTTCTTTCTGGTTTACTGTTTGTTTTCTGTATTTGTTGGTTCCTTGGGTTGTAGATAAACTTTTTTTTTCTTTTCATTGTTGCCATTTTTATTTTACTATTGGGTTTTGATTTTTCTTGAATTTTTATTGCAGTCGTAGTTATTTTTCAGATACCAAACCCATTACTCCCTTGAGAATTTCTTGTAAGGGTGGTTGTATTTGCCCTTCATTTTGGAAGGATAGCCTAGCTAGGTAGAGCATTCTTGGCTGGCAATCTCTGTCTTTTAGTATTTTGAATATATCTTCCCATTCCTTTCTGGCTTTTAGGGTTTGTGATGAAAAGTCTGATGTTAGTCTGATTGGGGCTCCCTTATAGATGATTTGATGCTTCTCTCTTGCAGCTTTTAAGATTCTCTCTTTTTCTTTGATTTTTGCAATTTGGCTATAACATGTTTTGGAGAAGACCTTTTTGGGTTGAATATGTTTGGGGATCTTTGAGCTTCCTGAATCTGAAGATCTGTGTCTTTTCCTATACCTGGGAAGTTTTTTGCCACTATTTTGTTGACTTTTTTTTCAATACAATCTCCTTTTTCCTCCCCTTCTGGAATACCTATGACTCGGTTATTTGAGCGCTTAATGTTGTCTGATATCTCTCTTAGATTTTCTTCAATGTTTTTAATTCCTTTTTTCTTTTTTTTTTTTCTGCCTGTGTTATTTCAAAAGCCCATGTTCAAGGTCAGAATTTCTCTCTTTTGCTTCTGCAAGCCTGCTGGTTAAACTCTCTGTTGTGTTTTTTATTTGCTTGAATGAATTCTTCAGCTCAGCAAGCTCTGCTACATTCCTTTTCAGGGCACTGATTTCCTTGAACATTTCTTCTTTCAGGTCCTGTATAGTTTTCCTCTTTTCATCGTGTTGTCTAGCTGAGTTTTCTTGTATCTCATTCAGTTTCCTTAGAATTATCACTTGAAATTCCTTGTCAGACATTTCAAGGGTTTCTTGTTCTATAGGATCTAGATCTTGAGAGTTATTACCCTTCAGTGGTGTACTTTCTTGATTTTTCATATTTCTGGTATTTTTCCTTTGATGTTTAGTCATTGTGGCAGGGGATTTCACAGTCCACTGGTTTGACACTGTTGTCTGGCTAGGATGCTGCTGGGGCTGCCAATTTGGTAAGGCTGTCTCAGTGGCTGCTCGGTTGTCCACTAGTACTTCAGGTGTGTGGTCGCCTGAGATCTTGGGCCTCTCAGGGGAGGTGTCTCTCAGGTCAGCACGCACTTGGCCAGGCTCGGGATGGAGTTGGGTGGTGGCAAGGCCTACCTGCTGGGTTGTGCTCTGGCATCGTATGGCAGGTAGTCTCCGAGGATCATGGTCCTCTCTGGCTTGGTGTCTCTCTGATCAGCATGCACTCAGGGGGGCTGGGGATGGAGTTGGGTGGCGGCAATGAGGCCCTCCTCCTGGGTCATACGCTGGCACCGCAGGGCTTGTGGTTTCCGCAGATCTTGGGCTTTTCCAGCTGGGCGCCTCTCTGATTGGCATGCACTCGGCGGGGCTGGGGATGTTGTCGGGTGGTGGTGGCAAGGCCTACCTGCTGGGTCACACACCGGCACCACAGTGTGCATGGTCCCTTCAGATCTTGGCACTTCTCTAATCGGTGCACACTCAGTGGAGCTAGGGATGGAGTCAGGTGGCGGTGACACTGCAGGCTGGCACTGCAGGGCGCCATGAGGTAAATTTAATGCTTTAAATGATTGACTTGGCTTCTGCTCGACTTGTTCCTATTTTAGTGTAATGTCATTGCACCAGATCCTTCTTACTATGCTCCCTCTAGCCAAAATTTGTCATCTACCCTTTGACAATATAATTTGAACTGTTGACCTTTCTCTGTGGAGCAACTTTAGCCCTATGTGACATGTCCCTAGGCCAGTGTTTCTCAGAGTGGAGTCTGCTAATGATAACTTCCAAATATCCTAGGGTGCATGTGAAATGCAGATTCTCAGGTCCTACCCAGACCTGCTGAATGTGAGTTTCTGAGGAGTGCTATCCAAGAATACACATTTAAAGCTGCCTAACTAGGTCTGAGTCTTACATACTGAGCCAGCTTCATGGGCATCTGACCATGCAGTTAGCAGGACCCTGAGCTTGGTCTAATGCTCTGCTGCTGTTGTCTTGAAATTCATAATAATTTTTAATAATGATTTTTAACATAATTTTTTTTTCGTGTCCGGCAACGGATCGCAACCCTCAGTGTTGCACCTGCACTTCGCTCAGCCAGTGAGTGGGAACCAGTCTGTATGTGGGATCCGAACCCTCGGCGGGAGCGCTGCCGTGCTCCCAAGTGGCGCACTGTAGCAGTGCGCCACCAGGGTGGCCCTTAACATAATTTTTAACAAGAGGCCCCACAAATTATATAGTCAGTCTCATTCATGAGAAGAATTAAAGTTTGAGAACCACTGCCCTAACTCAGTCCTTACCTATTCACCCCTTTGATGTTTACATGATAGATGTTTAAATGACAAAAAGTGTGTGTATTTTTTTTTTTTAAGTTTAATGTAATAGAGTGCAGTGTGATTTGTAGAAACTGTGAGATTGGGAGACTTGTTAAGAGGATATAGTAATAGATCATGCCTGAATTGATAAGAGTTTGAACAAAGCATGGCAGTGGAAATGGGAAGGAAGTAATGAGTGTCAAAACCAAAACAGGAGAACTGATGGAACTTAGTAATTGATTGGTTATGAGCCCAGAAGAGTTTCCAAGTCTTGGGGCCGGGATGAATGAAATAGGCATGTTACAAAGGGCCTTTGGTTTTGGAAGGAAAAAGACATTCCATTTTTGACACATAGCATTTCTTGAGGTGATGGCAAATAATCTGGGTAGAAAGGCCCAGTTGGAAATTACAAGCTAGAGATGAAAGCTTTAAGAGTCTTCAAAAAAGCGCTACCACTTGAAGCTGTGACAGTAGGTGAATTGGATAGAAAAGGTGTAGAAGTGTAAAGAAAGTGAAAGACTACAGCGATGTCTCTTGTTATCCGTAGTTTGGAGGCAGGAGAAGTACCGTTAAGGAGGGAAGGCAGGAGTCAGCATAGATATGTTAGGAATCTTACATTTCTTCCAGCATGGACTCCACGGAAAAGTCTTGATAACCACTTGTTCTCTTCAGTTTTATGACTCTGTGAGTTTGTCACACTGCCCAAGTATAATTATTATTATACGGCCGAGTAAACTCAATATCAAGATGCTAAAATTTCTGTAGTCATCTTCAGTGATGCACAGCCACACCATTTGTCAATACCTGTTATATTGCAGCCTTCCTTAATAGACTGTTCAAAGGAGTAAGAAGAAAATCCTGTTTAGAGGAAAGGCAATTTGGTACCTAAAAGTCAAAAGAAAGCACACTGGGGATGTGGGGCATGCTTAAAAATAAGGTATAATGTTGACTGGGTAATGCACATACTTCTATATGTCATGATATAGTTCAGATTTAAAAGAATACACATAATTTTTGTTAGAAGACATGGACTACATGTTTTCTAATTCATTATAATGGAGCATAAGAAGTGTGTTTTGAAATTGCTGTCACACATTTAGTGGCTGGAATTCACAGAACTTCATGCTGTTTCCACCCACCACATCTGATGAGGTAAGTTTTTTAAAAGGGCATCATTGATCTTGCAGACATATTTTCCTGCTAACTGGAAAACACTGGTCATGACAGAAAGTTAAGTTAGACTCAAAACTAAAATAATAAGTTTTCATTTATAATTTGAGCTATGTCTATTGCACAGAGAAACAAGTAAATTATATGAAACCTTTTCTGTGATGAGAACAGATCAAGTGCTTTAATAATACTTTGCAAATCTTAAAAAGAGCTCCTGACAATAATATATCAGCTTTGAAAGCTGTATGAAGCAAAAAATTGATGCCTGCCAAATCAATGCCAGTCTTTTATCCTAAAGCTAAAATTAGCAAAGATGAACCAACCCTCTAACATGTCCAGAAAGAAGAAAACCCTAATGTGTGCTTTAATTAATGCTTAGTGTATGCTACTAGCACAACAGCTGATGGTCTACCAATTACTTTTGGAAATGGAGAAAACTCCTCTCTTAATTAGCCTTTTTATAAAATGTGCTTATATTTTTATTCTTTGTGAAGACCGACTTTCAGTGTAAGAAAATCTAGTATGCTGGAATATGAGAAATAGATTCTTTAAGGAACAAAAAGCCTTTGAGAATTCATAGTAACTTTGAAAAAGCTATTGGGCAGTGCACAAGGAAAGGTCTCAATTATTTTTATGTCACATGAGCAAATGTATTGTTAAGTTGTAAGCAGAACTGTCAGCAGTCTCATGATGCCTCAACACAATGGGCCTCCACTTGAATTAATATTTTCATTTGCTTTGTGCTTATTAGAGGACATATGGCAGGTTTCCATCTTGGCTGTGAAATGCTCTGATTTTAATTTTGGTAAAATCCTTAGCAGTCATCTCATGCTGTATTTGATGAGAGGCTAATTTTCAACATTCCGTTAACAAGGTCTCCTCAATGAGTATGAGGTTTTCAAATGAAATTTGCATATCTACCATGCAGTGATTCAACATCCAGTCTCATTGCTTCTTTGTTACTGTGAAACATGATGCAGATTAGTAAAAGCATTTGGTTCTACACCTTTCCCGTTTCTCCACTGATAGATATGTTTGGATAGATCTGTTGTTATGCTAATTTCCTTGTGTTATCTTTGGTTGCCTGGGACCATGGAACAAGAGAATTCGCAAATTTTGGAAAATAATAAAATGATTCTCAGCAAGGCAATCACAGGAACACATTCAACTGTGAAATTCATCTTGAATTATACAAATACTTCCATTTTTGTCCAGCATCAGGATCACTGAAAGGAGGGAGTACAGAAGCTGTTCATTTAATTATAATATAACTTTTTGCTATTTGGCTAATGCCGTCTTATCCTTATATTTGAAGGCTATGAGATAAAATGGAAGATTTTAACAAGAGAAAGGACTTTTATATGGGTAGAGCAGACTGATAGGGAGAAGCTAGAATAAAGGAGGATATTGCATTAGATTATAGCCTTGCCTGTAAAAATGTAAAACCAGTGGTAGGTCCAGGAAATTCATAGATGTGATATAAGTGTTTCAAAAATGATTTCCAGGCAACTAGTCAGTATCAGTAGTAATGCTGACAGTGTTGAGGAATTTGGGTTTATTGTGAAAACATTCTTACCACAATCTAATTTTAGGTGACAGAAGAAAATTCAAGTGAAAAGATCTTATGGAAAATCAAAATCAAGGGAGTAAAAATGAATGGGGAAGGTAGATGTAGATTCCCTGTGTCCAGGTGAAACTGAAGCTGTGAAAATAAAATTGCAGTCTTTTGGAGTGAATGTAAAGAGACTAGGTCAACCTCACCTCTTAAATGTTTTGAGGAGTTTTAGGGAAGAAGAGTCTGTTTAGGAGGAAACATTCCTAGTAGAAACCCTGGGTGTGCCACTTTTGGGTTTCTCACAGTGCCATCTGCTGTGCACAGAGAACTCCATGCTGTGGTAACTATCATTTTGATTACTGTACTTTATTGATATGTAGTGAGTGAAATAATATAATGGAGTGTATTCATTCACCAGCAACTAGTATGAAAGTGTATTATTATTATAAAGGCTTGAAGGTACTCAGAAATCCCTGGCCACTTATGTAGTTAATTCAAGTAACATGACTCTCATTTTGCTGACCCATCACTCTCTCTGACAAAAAATCATTGGAATAAAAGTCTATCTTTCCAGGCAAAGAAAATGAACAGGGCAGTTTTTGTAATGGCTCTAATAATAGCTATGGACTACAGGATTTAAGCAGTCCTTCTACAGTGAATAACAGGGAACTAAATTAATGAAACTGATGTGGCTTATATATTTATACGTGTTTGTGTGTATATCAACTCCATTTTCATCTGTAAAAGAGAAACACTCTTTACAAATTGTTCATTGAATTATTGATATAAATTTCCTAAATCATCTTCTTTTTGTTATTAACGTAAATATAACTATTGCACAAGAATACATTCCAAAAAGTCATGTCCTTCAGGAACAAAATGAGTAGGTGGGCTAAGTTGTATTTTATTTTATTTTTGTTTATTTATTTATTTATTTATTTTTTATTGAATCATAATTGATTATACATTTTTGGGGGATTCAATATTGACATATGTTGATCAAATCAAAATTACTAGTATATATATTGTTACAAATTGTACTTATTCTTTATGCCCCTTGTCCAGTCTCCCCCTCCCCGTCCCACCAGTGATAACTCTAGATTTCTTCTCTCCCTCTGAAAGAGTAATGGTTACTCTGTTGATTTGTTTCCTAGATGATCTGTCCAATGCTAAATGGTGTGTTCGTGTCCCCCAATATTATCATAGAACAGATGTTTCTTCTGTCACTCTGGAATGGGCTTTGTGGAGAGAGATATACTCCTCTTTTCTTTGGTCTCTGCTGGTGACTCTCTTTGTGTCAATGCAGTCCAGTGGCTGGCGGACCATCCACGTGCTGGTTGTGAAGTCTAGCCACTTTTGTGGCAGTCACTTTTGTGGCAGTTGTGGTTATTGTGGTGGCTGTGTTGGGCCACCCATATGGAGGTGATGTTTTTGGCATGCTACTTGGTGCTGCTGGTGTGCCTGGTTGTGGGGGCTCCACACCCCAGGTCCCTGGGTGGGCCCCCAAGGTGCTGGAGGTATGCCTGGTTGTGGGTGGAGGTCTGGTCCTGGCTCCATACATGGGGTTTATCTAACTCTTAAAAAGACATATTTATATTCTGAAAGGTTAGGGTAAGAATCTAGGATCATTTCCATTCATCTCAAAGAGCAAAAGTTTTTCTCCCCTCCCCTACCCCCGAACACTTTTCTCCAGAAAGGAGGTTGGCATCTTTCTCTTGTACATAAATGGAGAAAACCTATAGTTCTCCATCATTTGTCTATGAACTGTCCATTACTTGAGTAGGAAATTTGGGATGGCTCTTATGTTATCCCAGGGGTAAGGTTGGAGGTAACCACAAGGGGGAATGTGCTTATTATTTACTGTAAGCTAATTAATAAGAAATCTATCACTGATCCAGAATATCTCGTGTGAGCACTAATAAAGATGAGTATTAAAAACCCAATAGACTGAGGCTGGTCCCGTGGCTCACTCGGTAGAGTGCGGCACTGGTAGCGCCGAGGCCGTGGGTTTGGATCCTATGTAGGGATGGCCGGTTAGCTCACCGGCTGAGTGTGGTACAGGCAACACCAAGCCAAGCATTGAGATCCCCTTACTGGTCACAAAAAAAAAAAAAAAAAAAAAAACCCAAAAAACAAAAAAAACCCAATAGACTGAATGGCCAAATTGTCTTTTGTGAAAGGAAGAATGCCACAGTGTCATTCTTTTGAAAATTTCCGGATTTAATATGAGGCATTGTCCTAGGTATTATAGCATCTTATATAATTGTGGTAGTTTGTCCATAGCTCCTATAGTGACAGAAATTGGTGGAGCTTAATATATGCCACATAAAGACGGGCTTCATAAGGGCTGTGATGAAGCCTTTATCAGTTTATCCACATATTTTCTGTTAAAGTGACAGCACAACTACTCCAGAAATTCCAGGGCCAATTTTCCCCCCATACACAGAAACGAGTGTTGTGGCTTGTTATTTACTTTAAGTTTTTCAGTTTTCTTCATATATGCACACTCAAGCTCAGTGTCTCACAGCTTTACAATGTACTTTGGTTTGTATAATAGAGTATTTCAATCACTAGTTGTATATTTGTTAAGAATTTATAGATTATAAACGCTGCATAGTTTATAAATTGCTTTGTAATTGTTTAGCACATTTACTTCTTGCAACAGATATATAAGGTAAGCATTGATTCCCATTTCCAAGATGAAGAAACCGAGGCTAAGAGGGGACACAAGGCTTACCAAAGTCACCAAGTTTGAGAGTTTGACCTGTACCTAAGAATTCAGACTCATTGTCTGTATTTGTTTAAATCACCAGAAAGCTGCCTTATATTTTATCACTTTCCCAGAGAATTTAACAGAAAATTCTAAATTATTGTGGCAGCTTATGGAAGTATTTTTTGAAGTATTTATATATATAAGCTAAAAAATGGTATGGAATTTGAGATTGTGATGAGAATGCATGGTTTCAAAAATATTAAACAACTCTTTTGACCCCCAAGGAAGGCATTCTGTTAAATTCATCCTAAATCCTAATTAGTATCTCCTGAGGATAGAAACTAGAAAAATCGACTTTAGATTTTGAGATATTCCATTTTGCTGGTTTGATAATTGTCAAGATGAAAAATTTGGCTTCTTTTCATGAGAAGTAATTTTCAATGAAAGAGGAAGTTGCAAGTTTATGATTTCAATGAAAGATTGTATACTTTACCTTGCTTGTAAAGTCCTATTCAGTAGTTTCCATAGCACCAAACTACATAAGATTGTTAAGATATGTAGTAGATATTAGTTGCTGCCTGTCATCTGCTCCCCATTCCTTGATTCTTACAGAACCACATTTTGTTTTGATGTCCATCTGAAGCACATGTAGTAGATCTTAGTGGTTTAAGAGTAACCCCATCCTACTATCGGGTAATTGGTTCAGTGTCTAATTATGACCAGTGAACAAGAGAAGATTTGCTGGAGGCTTCTGGTTAAGTTCTTCCTTACATTTAAGAGAGAGCCATGGGAAGTCACTGTCTCTATTACTAGATGTTATGATGACCATGTAAATAGGCTCTGGTCTCCTGTTGAAGTGAGCATAGTTGACTGAGGACCTTAGCTGCCACCTCTCTCAGTCACTGCATTTGCAGCAAGGCCAGTAACTGATGCCAGTGGGTGTATTGGCACAAGTTTATGACTTCAGTGAAAGATTATATACCTGACCCTCATTCCTGTGGGACGTGGATCTCTTCTGATGGGCAACATTGACGTGAGGACTCTGTCAGCCTGACCAAAACTTGGGTAGGATTGCACTGAAGTCTGTTATTCTTCCTACTTTTTCCTTCTGCTTTTCCTTTCATAGGTGCTATAGTTTGAATGTGTCCCCTCCAAAATTCAGGTGTTTAAACTTAATGACCAAAGGTAATTAAGCCATGAAGGCCCCTCGCTCATGAATGTGATTAAGGCTCTTATAAAAGAGGCTTCATGCAGTGTTTGGCTCACTTGCCCTTCTGCCTTCTGCCTTCTTCCATGTGAGGACAAATCTGTCCTCCCCTCTGAAGGACGCAACCGTCACCAAACAACCAAACCAGCTGGTGCCTGGATTTTGGACTTCCCAGCCTCCAGAAATGTGAGAAAATACATTTCTGTTCTTTATAAATTACCCAGTCTGTAGTATTTTGTTACATCAGCACAGAATGGACTAAGATAGAATTAGGTGTCAGACCTGCATCACGGGCTGAAAGATCCTCCTGCCTACTCTTCCTTCCTCCCCTTTATCCTTCACAGGCATTCCTCCAATACATTTCTTGCATGTACAATTTCATCTTGCTTTCTGCTTCTCAGAGGAGTTGAACTGACACAGACATGAATGCTGAAGCACATAATCCAAGTTGCCATTAGAAGCCTTTGTACAACCCAAAAGAGCAAGGTATAGGATATAGCTGACATATTGGGCAGCAGTGGAAAAATGGAAAAGGTCTGGTTTCTTGATAATCTCAATGTCTGAGTCTATTTGGGCTGTTATAGCAAAATGCTATAGACTGGGTAGCTTACAAACAGCAGGAACTTATTTCTCACAATTCTGGTGGCTGGGGATCCCAGGATCAAGGCACTGGCGGATTTGGTGTCTGCTGAGGGCGCTTTTTCTTGTTCATAAATGGCATTTTCTTGCTATGTCCTCATATGGTGGAAGGGGTGAGCTTTCTCTCTGGGGTCTGTTTTATAAGGGCACTAATCGCATCCATGAGGGCTACACCTTCATGACTTAATCACTTCCCAAAGGACCCACCTCCTAATACCATCAACTTGGGGGTTAGGATCTCAGCAAAGAAATTTTTGGGGGGACATAAACATTCAGTCCATTGCAGTCAGTAAAAGGCTGAATCACCCTGATTTTCTTTTATTTCTGAACTAAGTATTATGTGAATTCATTTATTTCCTTATTGGTTAAGTGAGTTTAAATATTTTTTGTTACTTGCTGCCAAAATAATCTCAATCTGTATAAGCAATTGAATAGAGGAGTTTGTAGATTGCTTACAACAGTGTTTGAACATAGTAATTGAGGAAGTTTTGTGTATGGTAAAAAGAATGGACTCTAGAACCAGGCTGCTTGGGTTCAAACTCCAGATCACCACTTACTAGATGTCTTATTTGGGGCAAGTAATTTAACCTTAGTGTCTTCATTTTTATTTATTTATTTATTTATTTAAAAAGATCAACCAAATTTTCAAACTTTTATCTAGACAGACTGAGAAAAAAGAGAGAAGACTGAAATTACTAAAATCAGAAATAAACTGGGAGCATTAATACATTGTCATTATGGTTTTTCATGTTGAGATTTAGTTTCTTTCTCTTTCTTGTTTGCATTTTTGTTCTGCCAATGGGTTTTGTTCTTTCTAGTGTATTTGTGGTAGTGGTTATCATTTTTCAGATTCCAGATGCAGGTCTTCCTTGAGGATTTCTTGTAGGACTGGTTGTGTGGTGGTGAACTCCCACAGTTTTTGTTTGTCTGGAAAATACACTATTTCCCCCTCATTTCCGAAGGATAGCCTTGCTAGGTATAGTATTCTTGGCCAGCATTTTTTTTTCTTTTAGTATTTTGAATATATAATCGCATTTTCTTCTTGTCTGTAGCATTTCTGTTGAGAAGTCTGCTGTTAGTCTGATACGGGCTCCCATATAGATGACTTGACACTTTTCTCTTGCTTCTTTTAAGATTTTTTTTTTTTTTTTTTTTTTTGTCATTGAGCTTTGCCAGTTTGACTATAATGTGTCTCAGAGAGGAGATTTTTGGGCTGAATCTGTTTGGGGATTTTTGAGCCTCCTGGATTTGGTGGTGAATGTCTCCCCCTATACCTGGGAAGTTTTCCATTATTATTTCATTGAATAAGTTTTCCATGCCATTTCCTTTCTCCTCCCCTTCCGGAACACCCATGATTTGAATGTTTTTGTGCTTAACATTGTCTTATAGCTCTTATATTTTCTTCACTTTTTAAAAATTCTTTTTTCCTTTTTTTTTTTTTGGTCTGCCTGGGTTATTTTGAAAAGACTATCTTCGAGATCAGAAATTCTTTCTTCTGCTTGTTCTAGCCTGCTGCTTAAGCTGTCAGTTGTGTTTCTTATTTCATTGAGTGACTCTTTCAGTTCTATAAGTTCTGCTGCATTGTTTTTTAAGGTATTAATCCCTTTGTAAATTTCCTCCTACATATCCTGGATTTTTTTTTCTCATTTTATTATGTTGTCTGAGTGTTCTCATATCTCAGTGAGTTTCCTTAACATTGTTGCTCACAATCGCTTTTCAGTTATTTCAAGTGTTTCCTGCTCTATGGGGTCTGGTATTTGAGAATTACTATATTCTGTTTGTGGTGTCATATTTTCTTAGGTTTTCATATCTCTGGTATCTGTACATTGATGTCTACTCATCTGGTATAGCAGTTGCTTCTTCTATTACTCTGGAGTGGGCTTTGAGGAAAGAGACATCTTCTTTTTCCAGTCTCTGCTGGTGACTCTCCATGTGTCAATACAGTTGAGTGTCTGGCAGGCCACCTGCATGGTGGCTATGGCTACTGCTGTGTTGAGCTGCTTTTGTGGTAACCATGGCTGTGGTGGTGGCTGTGGTGGACCATCCACATGAAAGTGGTGTTTTCCGTGTGCTCTCTTGCTTGCTCCTGGGTGGAGGGGGCTGCCCTCGGCTCCTGCCTAGGATCCTGGGTGTTGTTCTGTTGCTTGCTTCTGGGCAGAGGTGGCTGCCCTTGGCTCCTCGGTGTCCTCATTTTTAAAATGGAGCTAATAATATCATTTACCTCATAGGGTTGTTGAAAGGATTAAATTAATTATATGTAAAATACTTTGAACAGTGCCATGCACATAAGAAGTATATAAATGTTTATTAGTAGTAGTTGTTAAGTGCTCAATTCATGTTAACAGTAGTTTTTGTATTTATATTATCATTACTATTATTCTGAATACAAATGATTAAAGTTCTATGAAAATTATATTTGAAGGAAGGAATAATTAGGATTTTGATTTGGTCAGCAAAAGTAATATTGTAATGTTTATTGCATAATTAAAATTAATATTCATATATACATATTGATATAACAGTTATTTTGCATGAACAGAGTAGCAAGTCTCAAGTAATAAAATCACTTTCATTCAGATGATAGATCTGTCCTACCACAACAAATCAAGTAAATAATTTCAGTCTCAACACTTTTAGTTGATCTTTCATTCAAACTGGATGATTTCTGTCTAGCAACAACAGATCCATTTGAGCCACATTTTCTCTGGGTCAGGGATTTTCATATTTTCTGTCTGAATTCATAACAAAGGTGGATTAATAGCGCTGTTTCTCTTCATTGGAGAAACATTATTGAACAGTAGAGATAGAGACCACTGTAACCACTTTTTGTTTAGCTTGAATAGGATTGGCTATTTTTAGAGCGATTGCTAGCTTTAAGTTGTCAGTAAATATGCTGATAATTGGTTTTTAATCACATCATTTATTTGGGATAAATAATTTTTATGGTTATTCTTTATGGTATTATTGAATTCTGTACTCTTGCTTGCTTCCCACTACTAGACAATGCAACTGCTCTGGTCACATACATAGAAAGGTGTCAACTCTCTGATTGTGATTGAAAACTGTAATTCAGTACTAATAAATGAAGTCATATATATGAAGCCCCACGCTAAGATATTTTGATGAGTTTCTATTACAGTCTCTATATTTTCCCCTTCTTCCAGGAAATTTTTAGTTCACTACTGGGAAGTAGTCATGAATGGTGCAAAGATATGGATGTACGACTGAAAAGAATGTAGAAGGGTGATTTAATATCAATAAAATAAATACATTCAAGTCCGTGCCCAACAGCAAAGAATTTGTAAATTATTAGCATTTAATTTCTCTATATTTGTCTCAATTAGCAAAAGAGTATTTAGCCAAGAAGGTATCTGAGAAGCCAAAATATAGATGAGTAAAGTCCATGTACTTTGCTTAGAGGAAAATAAAGGTAGATATGCTATCATCACCTATTTTTTTTCTTTTATTTCAAATAATCTTAAACTTACAGAAATGTTGCAGGAATAGTACAAGGAACTCCCATTATCCTTCACATATATTCTCCAATTGTTCACATTTTGCCACATGTTCTTTATCGTCCTTTCTCTTTGATAATAGGTGCAATACCATTACTAGCATATGGTTTATATTCAGATTTTTTCCAATTGCCCCAATAGTGTCCTATTAATGTCCTTTTCAGCAATGCAAGATTGCACATTGCATTCAGCTGTAATGTGACTTTAGTCTCCTTTAATTAGACCATTATCTCAGCCAATCTTTGTCTTTTATGATATTGATATTTTTGAAGATTACAGGTCTTGTATTTTGTAGCATGTCCCTCAATTTGTATTCATGTGATGTTTCCTCATAATTATATTCATTTCATACATTTTCGGCAGGAATATTATAGAAGAGATGTGTTCTTTAAGGTGTCCTATCACCAGTGATGTTAACTTTTATCACTTGGTTAAGATGGTGTCTGTCATTCTTTTCCACTGTAAAGTTACTATTTTTTTTCCTTTGCAATTAATAGGAATGCTTTCATACTATCTAAATGTAGTATAGTGTTCTTCATATATAACTCAATAATTTTAGTGCCTGTTGATGATTCTTAGAATAAAGTATTACTGTGATTGTTTCAAAGTGGTGATTTTCTAACTCCATCATTTTTATCATTGCTTTGTTTTGGTACTAAAGGCATTCAAACACGCTTTGTCATATGATATTCTAGTTCATAGTAGATGATAAGCAACACATTTAGAAGCGTGTTCAGAAAAAAAGGAGGATACAGTGACAACAGAAGTGACAGGTTACAGTGGAAAAGAGGAGAGAAAAACAATAATGATAAAATCTAAGCGCTTAAAAAGCAGAGCAGTATATGTGTGCTTCTGAGCTGAACACTTTAAGTTGTAGTTTACTTCCCCTATTTAGCCACAGAAACCATAAAAAGTCCCCACTGCAGCTGCAAATGGTAGGCTTAGGAAATCACTTGGCCTTGGTTTCTAACCCTTCACTTTAAATGTT
The DNA here is from genome assembly GCF_000696425.1 of Galeopterus variegatus. NCBI lineage: Eukaryota > Metazoa > Chordata > Mammalia > Dermoptera > Cynocephalidae > Galeopterus > Galeopterus variegatus. Next base: position 302,577 of record NW_007727452.1, on the reverse strand, counting down.
TACTCCACAGTTTCCATCATTTTGATTTTATGCCCAGCATTTCTCTCTCTGTTTGGATTTGAAGAGTTTGCATGACATATTGATTTAGCTTGTTTCCAAGATGATACTTTTTGAATTTTACCATGGGCTCCAGGGACTGTATCTCTTGGGTAAGTAATGCCCACCTTTGGGTTTGGGATAGTAGCTTTCAGGCTTAGCCTTTGTTGCCCTTGTTCCTGCTTCTCTGCAAGTTGGGATAGAACACTCTGGTGGCACTCAGTGAGAGGTCATAATAAATTTACACACTTAAGTAACCTGTAAGGTCACCTAGAGGTTCATTTATTACAGACCTGTATGATAATTAACAAATTAATTATTAATCAACACATTAATTTGTATGTGATTACTAATGATTAATGATTAGTGAATTGATTAATATAATGAATATAATATAATTTAATATAAATTGAGGCATTGAGAAAAAGTAAACACATGCAACATTATTTAGCAAATAAGAAAAAAGTGCAATGTGCACATATATTGACAAAATTGAATTATTTTGTATACTCAGTACACTTAAAAATACAATGAACAGTTTTTATCATTACTAATGTCTGCATAGCACTTATCAAATAAATCAATTTTATAAATAAATCATATGGTTTCCAATTTTTCATAATTGCAAGTAATATTGGGAAGAGCTACTTACAAATTAATATACCTATAAATAAATAAGATTACTTCCTTGCAACTCATAAAAGAGGAATGTTTGAATAAAAGGGAATAGAGAATTTTAAGAAATTTGTTTTGCTTTGCGAAGTATCCTCCTGAAAGATGCAATCATTTAGAGTACCACCAGCTGTGTACCCTTAGCATACTGAGTTTTAACCTGATAATATATTTATAATTTAATAATCAATATATATTTTATTTCAATCACCAATGAATAGTTTTCAAATGTTTGTTGGTATTTGAATATCTCCTTTTTCATCTTTCTATGTTTGTCTTATTTTTTCCATTTTTGACCTCTTGTATTCTTTTTCCTTTCTGATTTATGAGAGTCCCTTATATACTAAGGAGAATAATGCATCTTTGCATTTGTGCATATATTCTTTTATGTCTGTTAGTAGAATGTTGAATGTTTCTTCCTGGACATTTCAATATTAAATGGGTTCAATGTTAAGTAGTTTACAGGTTTTCTTGTTCCTATTTTAAATAGGATATTTCCTTCTATTATGTTTTTATTATATATAAATAATATACATATTTACATATTATTACTCTCACCATTCACTTCCTAAACTCTCACATTGATTTTAAATTTCTTCCAATTGATTCTCATGAATTTTCTAGGTAGACAATTATATTATCTATGAATACTTACAGTAATTAAACTTGCCTCTTTCTTTAAAATTTATTTTCCCTTTTCCCCTTATCTTATTTAATTGATGAACACTGTCAGAACAATATTAATTTAGTAGTGATAATGGGCATCCTCTTCTTATTCCTATCTTTAAATGTGTTGAAATTTAACATTAAGTTCTAATATTTAACCTTTTAGGTTACATTTTAGTTATATGGAAGTTTCAATTATAAGCCTAGAGTGTGCCTCTTTAATAACAAACAAACAAAAAAAGGAGAGAGAGAGACCTCACTCTATTAAAAGTAATTTTTTTTTAGAGAAATGATCTAAGTGAGCCATCTTTAGATTTGGAATGCTGAGTAAAATATGAGAAATCATTTTGTAAAAAAGTCTGAGCTTTCTGCATGACAAAAAAAGTATGTCTACTTACTACCTCTTTTTTAAAAAAAAATAGGGAATATGGGTTAGGTTTAATAACATGTTTTCCATTCTTTTTTTGGTAATTAAAGCATTAAGCTTAGTGGCAACTATTTTAAAGAATCTTATGCACTTTTATGATTTGTTGATTGTGAAATAAAGTGAGCCGAGACGCTGGGTACGTTCAAGCTTTATTAAAGGAAAAGAATCTGCCAGGCTGCACTGAAAGGGGGGGTGGGGGGGTGGGCAGCCCAGGGCTGCCTTCAAAATAGAAGACAGTGGGATTGCAAGAGTTTATATTAACTGTTGGGCGCGAAATGTACGGAGGGGAGGGACCATTAGGTTGGTGTAACTGGGTGGAGAACTACGTCCATGAGGAAGCTGGAAAATTGTTTTCTGTTTAAGTCAGGAGGCTTCCCATAAAGGGAAGCGGGGAGGGGCTTGGTGCTGGAGTGGCAGACGAGGCCGGCGGCTATTTTGTGTATATTGTGTGCACAATGGAGCTGGTCACCTCCAAAATCCATCAGATTGCTTATTCCTACAAAAGAAAGATAGTTCAAAAAATTTCAGTAAACTTTTTTAAAGTCAGTAACCATTCACACTTGCTAAACACAAAATGATTTGAGTAGCTATAGTACAAAAAGCAAAGCAAAACAAGCAGAAATGAATTTGTTGAATTCAGTCAACTGACTTTTTTCTGTAGTGTGTATTATTCTCAATGCCTGTATGGTTTAATTGCTCCTGATCATATCAGTCTGGTTGGGTTTTTTTTCAATGCTATAATCGCAGATGAAATTAAAGAGCTCTGGGCCGGCCTGGTGGCGCACTGGATAGTGCGCCGCTTGGGAGGCGCAGCGGCGCTCCCGCCCGAGTGTTCGGATCCCAGATACAGACCGGTTCCCGCTCACTGGCTGAGCGAGGCACGGGAGCAACACCGAGGGTTGCGATTCCGTTGCCGGTCCCCGGTCCGGTACGGGGGCAACACTGAGGGTTGCGATCCGTTGCCGGACACGGAAAAAGACAAAAAAAGACAAAAAAAAAAAAAAAAAAAAAAAAA